>NW_010115653.1:0-65837 GCF_000699245.1 Pterocles gutturalis
TACCCCTTTAGTTCTCTCCCTCATCCCTGTCAGGGCCAGGGGGGTGGTGGAGTGTGAATGAGCAGCTGCATGGTGTTTGGCCAGTAGCCAGTGGTGTAAGATGACAACAGGCTGGCAGAGACCAAGTCCCAGAGCAGGGGCAAGCAATCCCAGCCCATCCTCCCCTTGCCCCTGGCTGCCAGCCAGCAGGACACTGGGAACTTACCCAACCAGAGACTGCACCTACGTCACTTGTATTTAAAAGCCACCTCTAGATCTATTCTTCAGACATCTGTTTAGTCCTGTTTTGAACCTGTCTAATTTCCTGGCCTCCACAACAGCCCACAGTTAAGAGTTTCATGGTTTAACTATTTGTTATGTGAAAAAGTAGTTATTTTGTTTTGTTTTAATCTCCTGTCTCTCAATCTATCTGAGTTTAAAAAACAGGAGAGAAAAAAAAACCCCAACAATTCTTAATAATCTCATGAAGCCAAGTTGAAGAAAAGGAAAGGGTGTAAGTTGAGATGAGATCAGGCTTCCTAATTGAGTTTATTTAAACCCAGTGAAATGAGCTATGTAAAAATACATAAAAAAGCCTCAGCCTTTAAAGAAACAAAATTACCAGAAGCTTCTGCTGGTAGAAAATTCCTCTATTACATATTTGGCAGCGAAGTGGCTGCATAGACAGATGACATGCCATTAGAGTCCATATAAGTAATCACTAGGGAAAGCACCTGCTGCAATACAGAAGATGTTGTTAGAAATGCAAAGATCTGATTGAAAAGCAATTTATATTCCAAGCAAATGCATAATAAGAGAAGACACGCTACCCAGCATAGAGCTTCCTGCAGAGGAAAGTGACACACAATAGAAAGTAGTTAATCCTGTGGAAATAATTAAACAAGATCAAGGGGAAAATGTATTTGAAAATATACAATGCTTAGCCAAAACACAGCTGATTCAGCTTAATGAAAAGGGAGTTTGTCCTCTTGGTTACAGTCTTGCAAGCTAGAGAAAACTTTTAAATTAAGAACTAGAGAGAGGAATACTGAGCAATGAGGCCACGCTATTTCAGTGGCTGTTCCCACCTATTGTTGAGTAAAACAAACGTGCAAGGAAATTCTGGTTTTGTTTCAGAATAAATGGTATCACTGTCTTCCTGTCCTAGATATCCCTGTTTCTGAGAGAGGTGGGAATAGAGAGAGCAAAGGCTCTTGCATGCACTTTTTTACACCAGTAAAACCAATGTTGAAGTCAGTCTGTGCTTTCTGCCCTGTTTCCTTACACTGATGGGATCTTGCTCCCCTGGATGTTAACAGAAAGACTCCTACTAAAGCTGGCAGGAGACTGAGTTCAACCCTGGAGTTACATACAAAAAAGTAGGACAGTGATGAAGAAAAGAGGTAAGATTGCCTGGTTTTGTGCCACTCAACCCATAAGCAACACAGGGCAAAACCCAAGCTAGAGGAGGACAGAGCAGAAAACCTTATGACCTTTGACAAGACTCTGAGTGTTTTTTCTTTCCTGGTAGGAGAGAAAGAACTGACAGCTGTGTTTAGGGAAAACGAACAACTGAACCGATCCTGGTAAGACTATGGGATTTCCCATGTAAGAAGTGTTGATTGCCGAAGGCTCTCCTTGTTCTCTGTCCTGCTCTGGCAGAGTTATGCGTCTGCACCATATGGCCAGGGCCTGCGGTCACACTAACCTGTGATGAAATCATGCTTAAATGTAAGGGACAATTCTTGAGTGTGGTGGAGGCAGGAACAGACAGGAAGATGGAAATCTTGAAGCAGAAACAGTTTGTCAATGAACTCTGCACTGCACCTGTCATCTAAGGCTTGAAGAAATCTCCAGGTAAAGCAAGGAAACTGAGAAGATTCATATGCAAGTATGTTTGGTTTTTGTCCTCACAAATCTGCCCTTTGTTTCTTAGTCAGTGCATGTTCATGTAATTTAGAGCTGTAGTCTCATGGCCAGTGTTTTGCTTACCCTCCCTGTCACTGAGTCCCTGAAGTGTGAAACCCTCATAGCCTGTCAGGGCTCTGGGCAAGGCTGCAGGAGCTCACAAGGGGTATGTGATGTTCCCTGTGGTCTTGGGACCTACATCAGCTGGACTGTACTCTATGAAAGCATGCTGGAATTGGTATTTCTCCCTTAGGAACTGGGAAGTCCCACACAGAGCCAGGTCTGGGTGCTGGCTGGACGCAGCAGAATCAAAGGGTTTGACTCACGCGCAGCCCCGCCCCGGCATCTCTCCGGTGCTTGTCTGCAGGGGGGCTGAACAAGCTCCTGTGGCTAATGATGGATTTTTCCTTTCCAAGGTCTGATGCACAGCTCATTACAGTAATTTCAGTGGTTGTTGGTGAGGTCCTGAATATCTGCTCAGAACTGAGTTGCTGAATAGGTGACTGCGAGCTCTTTACCTCCGAGAGCTTTTGCAAACAGAAGCGAGAAAAACACTTCCAAAATGATAACAGCAACAATCTGACTGCAATCTGCAAGGCAGATAGGAACAAAAAGAGCATTTCATCTCCTTTGTGATTAAGAGTGAACTTGACACGTGGAAAACAACCAGACCACACAGACAAAGGAACATTGGAAATAACCACCTTTAAAGAAGCACATCTGAAAAAAAATAACTTTTCCAATGTTTAAATTTATGTAGTGAGTACAGATGCCAAATGCATTTCATGGACAGCTCAGCAATGACTGAGTACAACATTTAATTAAGTGATTATATAATCAACCCTCTGTTTTATGAAGCAATAATTCAGTTCCCAAGTGGGTAAACTATGAGGCTGAAGGCCGGGCGGTTTATCAGAATGAGGGAATCTGATTACTGCGGAGAACATAAGGATAACAATGTTATTGTTAAAATACTAGTTTAATTAATATAAAACGAATAAGACTTTTTAAAAAAATTCATAGCAATGCATAGCCTGCCAGAAAGATGGTGCTTCCTCAATTTTCTGTGCGGAGGTGGCTATTTATGACCACACAGAATGTGCGGGAAGATAATGATGTCACACAGTCAATTTATTGGGGATAAAATTACAAAAGTCATTTTGTCAGGGAATGATATAGTTCTCTTCCTGGAGTCTAAGTAGATAAGAGACCCCACTTATGCTGTAAAAGAGAGATCAGACAAGGTAACTTCATTGCTGGAAAGCTTTACATTGGATTATTAATAATAATTCCACGAAACCAGAGGTTCTAGCCCCATTGAGCTGTGACTTCACATATACACAGCACATGAACAGAGAGATCTGATCAGCAGTTGGTGAAAATACATAAAGTATCAACAGTATATATGAAGTTGTACCAGCCACATGATTTATTCAGAGAAGAAAGTAATACCTTGTGCAAACAGTGTACCAGAATGAGATAGGGAATAAATTGCATTCATTGATATGTGTCTGGGTTTTGTTTACGTTTCTGTTTAAATTATTTTGTTACAGATTTCAGCAAATCAGTGTAAGAATAAGCATAAAGGACATTCTTGAAAGAGATTCAGAGTAATGTGGATGGAAGAACAATTCAGTACAATATGAAGTATCAGAACCACAGAGAAACCAAAGGAGAAAAGAGCAAAAGGAGCATGAATTTGGGAAATCAACTGGACGTAAGGACAGGACAAGGAAAAAGGGAAAAGAGATTCAGTGACCAATGTGATGAATATATGCAGAGTGCAGTCTTCAGAGTTGAATGAATAATGACTTTAGGGGGAGCTGAAAGCTCCTTTTCGCTGCTGCATTTGCTTTTGTAGAGGGTCAGGAAACCCATGTGCAGGCTCAGAGTTTCTGAGAGGCACCTGAGAAGATGTCCCATCTGCTTTAAGATATTTGGATAGAACCGAAAGAGTCTGAGCATTGAATTTAACCTGTTTCAGTAAAATTGACTTTTACTGTGGCACTAAGATATTAGAAGCTGTATTACATGCTGGGTTCCCAGGATGGACAGCTCAAAGGACTGCGTAGCATGTAATCATTGATTCGGTGCCTTGAAATAAAGATTATGGGGAAAGCTGTTGGGGGAAATAGCACTAATATACACTGAGACTGGTTACTAAAATGAGGAGGAACACTATTAGGTTGCAATCATTTTATAGGAAAGTGTTCTTAAGCGAGGGAAAAGGAGTTTATGTTCCGTGTAGAAGAATCCCCACAGAACAGTTTCAGCTTATTAGTACTAAATTGACCACAGCAAATGAGTGCCACTATTGCCAATGACCTGGCATTTTATAAGCACACTGGGGCTCAGTTTTAAAATATTTTACACACATAAAGAGTGTGACATGGAAGATGAAAGCAAAGAAATCCACCCAGCAGTCGCAGCTTCAAAGACTGGTGCAGAAGAGTGTTCTCGAGGGTACGCACGTAAGTACAACAAGATTTGCTTTGCTTCTAGAGTTCGACCACTGGCAGTGAAATACAAGGCTTGAAGAGAGCAGTGAGAGCCCTTAACAGGGAAGTTGTTAGGGCTATGCACAAGTTGCTAAACAATGAGGAATTTAACCTTTCTGAAAGAGACGAATCACTGAAGGCGTTTAAAAGTGGGATAGTAATAACATGAATTGATGTGAGGGAATGACATGGTGAATGGGACAGGTTCTTTGTGTCACTGCATGGCCTAGGATTGTTCTGTGCTGTCTCCCAGAGACTTCCTATGGAGAGCTAGTCTCTGCTCTGTATGCTGGGGCTACAGGACAAGCTCATGGGCCACTCAGCTGGACCTTCCTTTAATCTGGGAATATCACAGCTCCCATCACTCCAGATTTTGAAGTCATGCCATAACAGACAAACCTTTCTGCAAGTTCTGGCCTGTGAGTGCACTACTAGCTTCTTTAATGCAAGTGCAGCGAACCTGATGGGTAGGTCACCAGGCATGATGATCCTACAGCCCTTCGTCAAAACCGCCCATATAATCTTGTCCCTCCACGTCTACCTATAGTTCCATATATATGTACCCATCCTCAGCCAGAGAGGTGGCTGGACAACGTGCTTCTTCATTAGATGAAGAATAGCAGCCATGCCACAACCTAGATGAAAAAGGGTAATTTATTTTCTACACGATGTGTTGCAGCATTCTCTGGTGAGGCTTTACGGGTTGTGTCAATAGCCACAGCACAATCTCTTTCATCTAAAGCCTGTTGCCAATGTTGATTAAACTCTATGTTCAGTGAATCTAGACTCGAAGCTTTGACATTCATAGGATTTCAGATGTCAAACTGGCAATCGAATAGCCAAAGCAGAATTGGTACGAGGACACATCCAACATGGTACAGATTCTGATGCCAGTTTCCAAGTGCTGACAAATATTAACCTACCCAGACAAATATTAACCTACCTTCCAGGCTATCAATCAACAAGCAAAGCTGTTGATACACCAACACCAGATACCAAAGAGCACCAGATGCTTTTATGCTCTTCTTTGAGTTTATTACACTTCAGCACTTTCCTTCTCAAAAGTTTTACAAAAGCTCTGAATTTTTAACTCAGAGTTTAAAATGTACTGAGCTTCCCAGATACAACGTCTAACAATGTTAACGACTGCTGGTTTCAAAACTCCCAGTAGAATTTGTATGCAATTAATGTTCTCCTCCTCTGAACAGAAACCTAGAGGTTTGCAAAACACACCATATGTTTGTCAGTTTGCCAATGAATCAAGATGTTTTTGCAGCCTTCTGAGTTTCAATAATTAATGGTAATGTCTAAAACCTAAATCACAGTTCAGGGACTCAGAACAGAACTTTTGCCATGTCCACTGTTGCTCGGCATCATCAGAGCGAGATATTTCAGGTGAGAAATTAAACATCTGTACTAACTCCCATTTTTCCCTTCCCTGCCTGATCTCCCACCCCATCATCATTGTTTCTTCCGAGATATCTGACTGGATTCCTGCAAAAGGCTTACTTGTTATGCAGAATAAAGCTGCAGCCTGTGCTTTGGTCTCAAACACCTAATGTTCAATACTCCAGTGTAATCTGGCTAGGTTGACTTGATCTTACTGACTAAATGATGTCTAACCATTTACAGGTCTGAAAATATACCTTATTCTCATAAAGTGGCTTGTTATTCACTTTAGCACACTATTAGCAACCAATTAATACAACAAAGTTAAGCAAACAAAGTAAATCAGTCAGGTCTTGAAGTTGTGTTCACGAGCAGGAGGGCTAATTTTTATGGGCCATGTTTTTTCAATTATTATTTTAAAATGTAACTGCTTGAAATACCGATCCAGAAGAGAATACTTAATGTTAATACCTCATATACTTATTTCCTTCACCCTTGGGTAATTCTTCTGAGACCTCCTCTGCTTGCACACTTATGCAAGAGCACTCGTGCCTTAGCTGTGACTTTATGAGTAGGTTTCTGTTCTTTGAGGTGATGATTTTGCTTTTTTCTAGGCTGACAAGTCTTTTTATTGATTTCTAGCTGGTCTTACCTATTCCAGTCTTTTCCCCCAGACAGATCTAAAATTGCAGCTCAAAATGGCTAATAAAGGAGCAGGAAATTCCTTAACTATCTAAAATATGCTCAACTGCTTCCCCCCTTTTTCCCCTCCAGAGCAGAAGTACTCCAGGAAGTGTCCTAATAATAATTATAATGTCACCAGCACTTCTGCTTCAGAATTATAAACATCACTTGAAATGGGTTATTCTTTAATTTGGCTATTACAATACTCATTTTAATATTATTAATAAAATGGCTAATTTGCACAAATGATGAATTTAATTTATATCTAGCCTGCTTTATAGGTTATCAGTTCCCAAGATTGGCATATTTTTAATAAAGCTGTTGATTTTTCTCAAGCGCACCTCGATGTCAGTGTTGTGTCAACATGAGAGAACATGTGCTTTAGGACTGATTAGTTTTAAGAACATTTTTCAGCACCACCCATCCACAGAATGTGGAGTACATTAGGAACACTGAGAATAATTCCTTCAAGAATCAACCAATTGCTTCTGCCTGACAGAGGCACGGGATATACCAGCACCATTTGAGCCACTATCATCCTTTACATTTCTGGGGTAAAAACACTCTTTAAGAGCATATAACATGATACGCAGAACAACGTAGACTGGAACTGCCAGGAGATTTTCTGGACAACAGCAAGGTTCAAACCCTACCGTGAGAAGTGTGGCACAACACTAAGTGATCACAGGCATTTAATTATGTGGCCTCTCTTTGCTTTCAAGGATGTCACAGTTAGCAGCAGCAATATAAGTTTCTAGCTTAAGCCATCTCTGAATATTTCTGGGTTTCCTATTAAATGGCTACTTGCTTGTAGTGTGTTCTTTACTAAATTGATGTAGCAGCACTAATGGAGCGCCCAGTATGAAAAAAAAAAAGTATTAATGCTAAGTATGGCTTGCACCAATATGGTTTATTTCACTTTGAAGCTGGCAGCAGAAATCCCAGTACAGACAACATCTAAATCCTATTAAGCTTCAATGCAAGACAATATTTTTGAGATACAAAGTTGGCCACAGCAAACACAAAGGCTTTCTTTAAAGATTCATTATCTGTTTTGTAAAGGCTGTAGCCAGTCCATATCCACATGGTCATTTTAATCCTATTTTAATCCAAAAAGTTTTGGTTTTCTTTTTGACAGTCCAGTTCTCTGCTCCATGAAAATAGTCATGACAAATATTTCTCTTCCCTTAAGAAAAAGATGGATTTGGAAAAAATTCCCACTGATTACCCCAGAATTGAAAAGTTTTTGCCATTCAGAAAAACGAAACCATTGAGCAACATCCCTGTCCAGTACCCAAAATTATTATAGCTGGAAATGCTGGTGCAGTGACTCCTGCATGCTGCAGAGTGAGTATCCCATAACCCCAGGCTCCCACTTCCCGTTAGAAAGCTCTTGGCTGCTTGCCCCATTTCTGCCTGAAGGACTGACCACCTTCCCGGACGTCTGCAATGCAGTGGGTCCACCAGACCTTGCTGTCCGTGGGACTCTCAGGCTGGGCGGGATGCCGGGCCTGCAGGGAAGGGTAGGGGCATGGAGAATCAGCACTAAAAGCCCACAGGGAAAAGCTGGGCAGAAAAATTCTGACAAAAACAATTTTCCATTGAAAATTGCCAGTTCAGCAAAAGGGATGGTGATTTTCACTCACCTTGCAGGGGCTCCAGCAGAGCACCGTCTGCTTTCTTGCTAGCTTACCCTCTCCCCTCCTCTCTCTGCTAAAATTAGCAATCTTCAAAATCCTGGGGGCTGAAAAAGCTTCAGGTTTCCCAGACAGGGACCATGAGCTCAAAAGCCCTTGTGGCTGCAAGTCATCAACCAGGATTTGCAGGGCTGCTGGGGTCCAAGGGCAGAAGGGGGTCCCACAGTAGGAAGCAGGGGAAGAGGTGCCTCATTGATATCAGAGCTTGAAATCCCCCAGTGATGTTTCCTTCTGAAAGCCTTGAAGTGAGATATTTTTGATAGTTTTATAATTGTTTCCTTTAAGAAAATCCCTGCTGAGGGGAATTTCATAAGTTGTTTGAGGGTTCCTTTAGTCTGAATTTCCCAGAGAATGGACAGTCTAGCTTTAGTCTGGATTCAAACAGGAAAATATTTTTCAAAGAATATTTTTTTATTTTAAGCCAAGTCAAAGTTTATAATATCAACGTCTGCAATTATTCTCTTTCAATCAAAGCTGAAAATTTCCATGGGGCAGAGAAAGAACAAATACAGTTGAACATGAAGACAAGAAGTCAGAGAATTTCTCCTGTATGGAGAAATCTTCTGTTGTTGTACAGCTGCCATCAGGACTTTTAGGTCATCCTTTTCTCATCCCCTATGCATGGGAACCACCCACAGTATAAGGGAGTAAGAAGACAATACCTACACTGGGATGTCTGCCTGCCATAACAACCCCATGAGGCCCCAATTAGCCACAAACATAATCTTGCTTTAAACTAATACTTAGGTCTGATCCAGGCCTTCAGCTAGTTAGGAAAGAAGTTAAAAGAAATGAGAAAATTTGAAAGCGAATTGCAAAAATAGCCTGAACATGCTTTGGTTTGCCTTGCTTAACATCAAGAAGGGCATGGGTTGGCTGGTTCACAAGATCCATCCACCCATCCCACACACTCTGAATTCTGCAAACAAGATGCCGTCAAAACATTTCCTGTATGTGCCTGTTGGTGTTTGAGAGTTGTCTGTGCTCCCAAGTTCAGTAGTACAGCTTAGCAGTTCAAACAGGAAACAGTCAGTGCAGTCTTCAGGAAGAACTAAAAAATTAAGAGTACAACTCTTACTGACTCCCACTGTCTGATGAAGGCACAAGGCAAGCAGATTTCCACATTGTTACACTGAGAAGAATAGAAAACATGTTCTCCACAGCTGAAAGGGTCAAAGAAATGCTGCCACCCTGCAAAATGCTAAGTGTAAGAACATGTTTAGCAATGACACGCACAGGACTGGACCAAGAGGTTGGGAAGTAACTCTGCGCCTGGCCCAGTAAGAGCAGCCTATTGTGCCACTGTTGTGCAGTGGTGCCAATGAAACGCCCATGCCACTGCAGAGGTTCCTGGGTGAGGGGAGACCAAGTGCTCCCCAGAGAAGGTAATGAAGGAACCTGCCACCGACTCCTCCACAGGAGCAGCCTGATGCTCCTAGGGCAGTAGGAACAACGGGGAAGGAGCAAGAGGAAGAGACCCTCCAGAGCATCCTCCAACAGTGACGACTGCTGCCATGGCAACAGCAGCTATGTGGGAGAGGAGGAGAGAGGCACCAGCTGTGGCTAGCTGATTGTTTTTTCCCTTATTTTCAGAAGAACAGCTCAAATACAGCACGGTGTTGCTCGGTTAGAAGGACAAAAGGGCAGGCGCCCCTCTGCCAGCAGTGCCACCTGGGAAGCTCTACCCAGAGCCTGTGGGTACCAGTAATGCCACTCCAAGCACAGGACACTCCCAGTCCCCACTAGTCCCAGAGCTCCCTTGCACTCTTTCACTTGTTTAACACGTTCCTTGCTTTCTGTAGATGTGGGATAAAAAGAATGACCAAAGAGTCCCCACAGTTGTAATCTGCAGACTACGGGCATGGTCTGCTCTCAGCTGCACCAGCACATACTCCCATAGCTTGATCCCCACTCCAGATTTATAACCAAACCATTCTTCTCTGGAGCTTCTCAGATCAAACTGAGTCCCTGGCATGACACCTCTGATCCTAGCCATGATCACCTAGGAGTTCAGTGTGCAAGTCTAAGCAGGCTCCATCCATTCTCAAAGGCACCTGCAGAAGGTGAGTTATCCACAGATAGGGAGACAAACCACATTCTGGAAATGCAAGTCCTTAGCACTGGATAGGATAAATTGCCCCCTGAGGGCAACAGAGCACCACTACTCAACCAAATTAAAGTGCAATATTCAAAGCCTAATGTCTGATGAAGTGACTCTCATCTGCAGAGTAATGTTGCCTACAGACCTACTGAGTCTCATTCATCTCACACAATTTACTCCCATTTCCTGCTCCCTGCAGCTGAGTCAATGGCTCACATTTTCAGAGCTGTGCTACAGCCTCTCATCTGCTTGGGGACCACGTGCCAGACACTGCGAAAGATGGCTCTGCCTCCTCATTGCAAGATGCCAGCTTTGAAATAGAATGTATTTCTCCTAGACAGAAATAATCTGAGCAATGTGATTAGCAATCGTACCTATAGGGCACATTCTGAGCTCCAGTTACTGCGTGATTGCCCAGAGAGTCCATTGAAACTCAAATAAACCATTTCAGTACATTTACCAATTATCATGCAAGGATGAGTAAGAAACAATTTGCTGTTTAAAATCAGCAAATGAAATCAAGACAACTTTCATCTTTATGAATTTCATTTTATTTTCCTGTGCTCCAGACGAATGCCTACCCCCCACAATAGAAGTCACAAGTGATTAATATATATATATTCTACTCAAAGCCACCAAGGGCACTAAATTAAATCTCTCACTCACCCGTACACATAAATGGTCTGGAAGCCTGTGCAAGGCTTCCTATTGGCGTGAGATTGCCAGCCAGCCTAAAAGCTATTAGTACTGGTTAGAGAGTCGCAGAATGATTACCAGAATTTTAAACGACTGCTGCAGCACGGTGCTCAACGCTGGAGACTGGATGCTGTTCTTGTAAATGCACTTGGAAAAAGCTTATGAATTTAAAGTTATTTGACATATCTCTTGCTGTGGTTTTTTTTTTAAGGATCCAACCTCATGCACATGCACACTATCTTTTCATGATTTATTGTCAAACTTCCTGTTTTAAAAACTGATCATGTGTAATGCAAATGTTGTTCATTTCAACCCTTCCTGTCGGCTATCTATGCCAGCAGTTGCTGTGCAAATGAATGTTTTCAGAAGGGTCACAGGTCTACTAACATATCAAAGGGCAATTCCAGTAATGAGTGATGGTTGTACATCATGTATATTGCACTAACTTGCAGCCTGGGTCTACCAAAAGTGCATGCTACTGAAAGTCTATTGTATTGACACAGAGAAACCCTGAAATCCCGCAGGTCCTTCAGCAGAACGTGAAAGGAAAGCATCTAACAGCACATACACTCTTCTGTTCACACAGATGGTTTTTAAAGGATCTTTTTCATCAGCCCACTGGAAAGAAAACATCCTGTCACCGTAGAAACTGGAGTCACATTTGGATGTTGAACTTTGAAATTCCTACTCTTCCCAGTGAAGACCAAGCCCTGTAAGAAGTGAGAAAAGGGACATACAGTTATCTTTCAGATGTCTGCACAGGATAAAAGGCATTTGAAAATTGAATCACCTGTTTGTAGCTTCCTGACCAAAGTGGCAGATTGAACTAAAGGCTATCAGAGAGTATGATTTTGCCCAATCCTACCAACCTCAGCCACCATATTGACAAGGATTGTGCTTCATTAGGTCATTCAGGTTAAGAAGGAACCTATTTTCTTTTGTATGGCATCAGAACTGTCTGCATGGGGAGAGCTGTCTTATTTTCCTGCAGGCACACAATCCAACATAAATGTCAACCTGCAGTAGGAGCCTCTCTCTGCAGCTCATGCTAGCCTTTGGGCTAGTTAGATAATACGCAGCTTCCTAAGATTCACTTTGGACAAATTTGAATTTGGAAATACACAACAGGAAGAAAATCTCAGTCATGTGGAGGATTTAAGTTTTGCCTGAAGGAACCCAGATAGAGAGAAGAGCATAGGTAAGTGAAAGAGAGCTTGTATACTATAGAAAGACCTTTTTTTCCCCTTCTCATTTGCCCTTGTGAGAAGATTTATATAGAACACTCACCTATGTAGCTTGGTGTTTACTTGCCTGGTTTTAGGTCTAAATAAATGGTCAGGATTTGAAAGCATAATCTCTATTGATCAAGAACTGTAATGGCTCAGTCTCAGAGAAAAGGTAACACTGATTCCCCAGACTCCATAAGCCTTAGGCACTTAGTAAGGACAGGTGGCTTTCCTGAGTGTATCTCCATTTCAATTCTGCCAGTCCGTGAGACCTGACGCCCCAAAACAAAAGCCTTTTAAATTATGAGTAGTGAGGTTGTTACTCAGATGGGAATGAATATTTTTTAGAAGTCTAGTCTAGTTATTCCTTTAAACATTTTGGGTTTGTACCACCCTGATTCTTATCAGAACATGCCACTGTCCAATGTCCATTTCATGGTCCTCTGCTGGTCTTTCTTGTGTCAGCCCATCCTTAGACTGCTTTCCACTCCTCCCTCCTGTTGTGACACCCACCTCCACTTCATTTCCACACTTTGTTTTTCTATGTTGAGGCTGGCATTGCCTGCACGTGATCCACCAGGGATGATCAAAGACTGGCAGAGAACTGTTTAATATTTTCAGTAATAACATGGAGAGTGTGATCAAGTACACTCTCAGAAAATTTGCAAACACCAAGCCAAGTGTGCAGTTTATATTCCCGAGGGAAGGGATGCCATCCAGAGGGACCTGAACAAGCTCAAGAAGTGGGCCCATATGAACCTTATTGAGGTTCAACAAGACCAAGTGCAAGGTCCTGCACTTGGGTTGGAACAACCCTGGTATCAGTACATCTGGGGAATGAAGGGATTGAGAGCAGCCCTGTGGAGAAGAACTTGGGGGTACTGGTGGATGAAAAGCTGGACATGAGCCAGACATGAGCCCTGTAAACATTCAAGGTCAAGTTGGATGGGGCTCTGAGCAACCTGATCTAGCTGAAGATATCCCTGTTTGTTGCAGGGGGATTGGACTAGATGACCTTTAAAGGTCCCTTCCAACCCAAACTATTCTATGATTCTACAAGTCTATGAATGAGCCTGTAGGTTTGTTGTGGGAGGAATAAGAGAACCAGTTTTTCAAATATGGGTGTTTTTTTTTCCTAGCTTTGTACAGAGCCCACAGAACCTATATTTGCAGAGAGTTTCTTCCCTTTTCAGCATGAAAAACAATGTGACTGTCAAAACTGGGAAAGCTGGGAAAGCAGTTTCCTCATGAAGTCCATCCTGAGAGGGATGCTATGAGGTGTCAACAGATCATTATAGAATCACAGAATCATTTTCACTGGAAAAGACCTTTAAGAACATCAAGTCCAAACATTAACCCAACACTGACAATTCCACCACTAAACCTTGTTCCTAAGCGCCACATTTATACATCTTTTAAATACCTCCAAGGATGGTGACTCCACCACTTCCCTGGGCAGCCTGTGTCAAAGCTTGACAACTGTTTCGGTGAATAAATTTTCCCAATATCCAATCTAAACATCTCCTGGAGCACTTTGAGGCCACTTCCTCTTGTCCTATCACTTGTTACTTGGGAAAAGAGACCGACACCCACCTCACTACAACCTCCTTTCAGGCAGTTGTAGAGAGCAATAAGGCCTCTTCCCCTCAGCCTCCTTTTCTCCAGGCTAAACAACCCCGGTTCCCTCAGCTGCTCCTCATAGGACTTGTTATCTAGGCCCTTCACCAGTTCTTGGTAAAAGTGATAAAAAAGGCACTGTGACCCAGAGCCATTGACCACTGCACTCAATCAAAAGACTTCCAAAGTCCTTAAAAAACACTAAATGTAAGAATATGTAATTCCTTAATAAGTCCCCAGTCTCCCAGAGGTGCAGTTTTTTTGTGAGATAAAGAAGCTGGAGAGCGCTGCAGGGAGTAGTAATGTCATTTAAAGCTTCCCTGTCTGGCAGTGTTGCCTTTCACAGAGAGCAGGATTGTATCAGAGCTTACCAGTACCAGCTCACCCACCATGCATGGTCAGCCTCCTCCTTAGGGGCCTCACTTTCCTTTGTCAAGACCAGAGATGTCCACCACATGCCAAAATCAAGTACTCACTTTTTCCTTCAAATGCACCAAGAACCCTGGCATCCCATCACTTCAAGTCATTCAAATGCAATCAAATACCCCCATAAATCCTCCAGCATGTTTTTCTCTTCCAGTTTTGGCTTCTAGTCTGTCTTGGGGCTGGTGTCTGGCACCCCTGCCCTAAGCAAGGGTGGACAGGGCTAGAGAAGCTGGATGGAGGATGCAGGTCTTCCGGGTCCAGCACCGTCACATAACCTGCCAACCCATGGTGAGCAATGGGGCCAGCTGCTCCAGGGGTTTTCACAGTTCAAACTGTGTGTCTTGGGGCTGGCTTGGCTTGGCTCCAGGTTCTTCCTTCTCCTTATTATTCTCTCCCCCTTTTCTTCATACCGTGCCACAAGTTTTTTTGTCTCAGGGCCAAAGGCAACTCCACAGACTCTTCTGACCCCATGATAGCAGAAAGGTAATAGCCATTCCAGCGATCCATCTGACAGCAGCCTGAAGATTTGCAGTTTTGAAGGAGCTGATGTGAATAGGACTCTGCATTTTTTAATTTCATGCAAGAGAGAGAGTTCTGTTTTTCATTCCTGTGACTGTAGAGATGTGCCAGCTTTAAATGGGCCTGACTGAACAGACAGAAAGGGGGGGAAAAGCCCACCAAATGTATTTTCAAGATGTAAGGATCAAATCTCCATAATCAAATTCACTGGCAGTTGGAAACAGGGCATGATCAGTGTTATGGTGTCTTAAAGGAGAGAAGATATTCTCTTGTGTGTCTTTGCTATGGCTTCTGTTTGTATTTAACATTTTCTGGATTAGCTTCCAGCAAATCCCAGTCCAGGGTCCAAGGTCCAGCACACAGATGGGTGGCTGAAGAAATGTGAGGACACATCCATAACACAGAACACATGTAGAAAAACAAAACCACCATGTTGCAAGAATAAAACATCTCCAAGCTCAAACGAAGTAATCAGTTAGAGAGAAGCCAATCTCCCTCTCTCTGTAATTGTATATATATATGCACATATATTCCAGACTATAAAAGGTGTAGAAAAGTGCTGACTACGATTCCACCAGTGCAGATTTGTGTATCCTCTGGAAATTGGATTCCACTTCTGCTGAGAAAATCAGATAACTCTGTGAACCACACAGGTATAATTTTAGTGTGTCTTTGATAGGGTCCCCCCTCAACATTTATTGCTAATCATGACACCATATGGTGTGGAATATCCTTTTGGTCAGCTAGGGTCAGCTCTCCTGGCTGTGTCCCCTCCCAACTTCTTGTGCACCCGCAGCCTACGTGCTGGTGGGGTGGTGTGAGAAGCAGAGGAGGCCTCAGCACTGTGTAAACACTGCTCAGCGATGGCTATAACATCCCTGTGTTATCAACACTGTTTTCATCACAAATCTAAATCATGGCACCATATAAGCTACTGTGAAGAAAATTAACTGTATTCCAACCAAAAACGGCACACTATGGTTCCTGAACCAATAGAATTTGTTTGATTGGGTTTGGGTTTTTTGGGGGGTCAGTGTAATTGGTTTTTTATTAATTTTTTTCCTCCAGCCATACATTCATTTACTTTTTATGTAACTTTTCCCCTTGATCCTCATGTTTCTGTAGTTATCTAGTAATACAAATTTGAGATGTTACAGCACTTTCAGGACTGAAGTAGATCTGTGAGGAAAAGCAAAACAGTAGGAGTTTAGCTGCTCACCGCTCTGAAAGTTCAAGTCTGTCAATCATTGAAACTTATATCCTGTCTGTCACTGACTACTATCATCAGCTTCTACCTCCAGCTTGTCAATATTGCATGCAACTGTTTGTCTTGCTGGTCCCACTGTTTTGACACACACAGCCAGATACCAGCCAGCTCTGGTTCAAGCACATAAGGCAGGAGGGAGGAAAGGCACAGCTACAAAAGTCCCTGGAAATAATTTTAAACCCCTCCTGAATCTCAGTGTGAAGCGCAGTCTCTGCTTTGCTGCCTGCCAAGGGAATAGGTTGACAAGGTGAAGCCAGGCACCAACACCATAGCCATCTGGGGCTAGGAGAGGCAAGTCCCATGCTAGCTTTCTACAGAGACAGATGTGAGAAGGAGCAATGAATGGATCTACCAGATGCCACTTTCCCACTGGAACATGCATCACCCAGCAGAGCTGATGGGGAAACCGCAACAGGCTGCAGAGGGTTTCAGACTGGCATTCAACTCATCGTTCATTCATTTCAGCAGCAGTCTGTGGCTGTTACCACCAAGCAAATACATTTTATGGAGCCTCAGGAAAAGTTTCAAAAATGAATAATCAATCTGCCCAAACTCTGGGTTTTTTTCAGATCCTGGTCTCTTCTTTCAGAATCATCCTTCTGAAAATCTCTCTCTTCTACTTTCCACAGTCTACTGAAGATATGAAGTATATTTATTTAGTTATTTTTACCTGAGCAGTATAAACTACAAGAGTTTTAGCTATCAGATATTTTTTCATGGACAATGTAGGAGAGCTGTCAACAAGAACAGATGTGTGGGAGGGTTGAAGAAAAGGCCATGCACCAAATGCAAGAAATTTTTAGGTCCTTTCCCATGAGTAAAGCCTGAAATCTCCTTGACACTTCACAGGCAGTGCTGTTCACGAGAAATTCTGTGCATACCAAATAGAGCAAAAGGGTTTGGAGGGCTGATCAGAGAATCACATAGCCACAGTAACTGCTGTCTACTTTTGTCTCACACACATACACCCACACTCAAAGTGGGGCTGGGGAGGGTATCTGAAAAACTGCTGCTGCTACTGCTGACAGTTTCATTAACTAGAACACATCTCCCTTGGGGGAGAAAAAAAAAAAAAAAAAAAAGGAACAGAAATGTCATTTGCTGGCATTGTCATTCCCAGCTGCCCAGTAAATAAACATAACATCTATTTGTCACCATGGAAACAACTTCCATGGCCCAAAGTATGCAAAGGAGAGGTATTTGAGAAACTCAGAAGTCTCAGGAAATGAGCAAGCATCTAATCTAGCATTTCATCTTGTGTCTCTCCTGTAAGAATTCACACTTTGATATGTTTTTCTTTAACGTACAAGCATACTTATTTTAGAAAGGGCAGAATATATCTTAGACACAAAGCTTAAACATTTGCTTAACATGCTGCCTCTACTGTGTCTAGCACTTTCTCCCTCTTCTCTGCCAGGGATAGATTTGTAAATAACTGCCATATTTGTACATCTAAAAGGCACTTGTTTCTCCAGGGATATTGCATTTGTTCTTCCATCTTATGCATCCAAGTTAGACATTGCCACAAGCAACATAAATTATGTATTTATTTGCATCAGCAAAGATCTTCTGCCTGTGTTGCGTAGGCAGTCACTTGGAGATGTGACAAACACGTCCCCTCCTTCCTGGAGGTCTGCAGTGCCACCGACAAGGACCTGTCCACCCTGCCTGCTCGAGGACAGATGCCCTCTGAGGTGGCACCATGCTGGCACGTTTCTCTATGGAAAAAGTAGAAGCATGTACACACCATGCCTAGAAACCAATACCTTAACTGGATGTGCCCAAAAACATTCTGATGAAGACAAGAACCACGAAGGAATTAACTTGAATTCCAGAATGCTGGCAATGCTCACTGGAAAAGACTTAGAAGGTTTTGACAGGTAAAATGTCATCAGCTTAAGGATATAAAGTCATTTTTTTGCCTTCATAAAATCTCAGCTCTTGCAGCTTTTTACACCCTTCCACAGAAATACAGTTGAGCAGCACATGATTTCAGATCCAAACTTGAGATTTTCTGTTCAATTAATTGGTTTATTTTGCTGAGAACCACTTTCCTTCAGTGGAGCAGCTCCTGTTTTTCACCAGTGTCACAGAGAGGAGGACTGACTCCTGAAGAACTTCTCCTTTTTAGTTCTGATTTCTCTTCAGCCAAAGATGTGTCATTAACATTACGAAGTGGCAGTGAATATGGAGCCTGCCTCACTCCTGCACCCTTCTTCAGAGCAGCACAGGGGAAAACTCTGATTTCTTTTATTTGTTTTAACAGTTTAGCACTTCTCCTTGGGACTGCAAGAACTCCTCTTAAACCTGACACACACACACTCCCCTCTCCCCTAGCAAAACTATTTTTCCTTCATCGTCTTTCCACAGGCTCCCGGTGTCAGTCCCTCACACCTGGGGGTCACCTCCCTGCCTGAGATACAGCCCAAGCTGTGCTCCTGCAAACAAGCCAGAGCAAAACAGTCATAGGTTTTTGGAGTAGTTAGTATGTGCAGTTTGGGTTCATGCTCAGCCTTAGCATTTCTGTATTTCTGCCTTCCTGCATTTCTTTGGGTTTTTTTAAGATTCTTTCTTTCCCTCTCATCTGCCTGATATCATGCACTCTCCATTAATGCATCTCTTTGTCTTCTTTCCACAGATGGGTATCTCTAACCTGCTTTTATTTTTGTTGTGCTGCTCCTCCTCTCTTCCTTTAGCAGAATAATTTCTCCTCATGTCAACTGACTTTTGCCTTTTCACCTACCTTCTTCTTCCTAGACTTGAGGCTCTGCTTATACCAGTGTACAACTGTGTAACTATTCATCATCTTTAGTTAAGTAGTCTTGATCTATTCAACGTGAGAAAATAATTTGTTTACACTGATTTCTCCAGTACCAAGCTTTGCCTATTGCTTTTCTTCTCATGCCTGTTGACAAAACTATAGTACATGCCCTAGTAATACCTTTCCAATTGTTAACAATTCCTTTTCTCCCCAAATACCATGGGTGGATAAAAGTTCCTCTTCGGACACATTTTTTAACATGTATTTCCCCACATCCTTCCTTTATTTAGGAAAAAGTGCATAAATACAAATAAATAATGGGATTCCAGAGCATTGGCAATGGAAAAAATAGAAAACACACAGCGGTGCATACGGTAGTATATTTTTGTGTTGCCTTTCACTTTGGGAAAAAAGAAACAACTTTTGACTTGTAAAAAAATCCCCTTCCCTCCTACAGGTTGCGAATTAAAAAATGGACAGTTTTTTTCCATATAATTTCTTGCTGATCTGCAGACCTGGAAAGTCAGAGGTGGTACGCGTCAGATGGATGAACTTTAGCAAAAAGCTGGTACAGCAGTGCAGCTTTTGCTTTCACTGTACTCAATTTCCCAAAGTACTCTTGGCCCTTCATTTTCAGGAACATTAAAATTCATAGAGTTTAACTATTTTTTTTATTAAAAAAGGAAAAATGGGACACTTTTTTAGCCTGTGATTAGGAAGTACTTGCTTATTTATGGATCCATTTGATGCCTAAAAGTATATATTTTACATAATTGCTTCTTCAGACTGTTTGCTTATGTTGATCAGAAAATGTATTTTGGAAGATTAGGTCATTTGTACTTGTGGAAATCTGAGCAATAACTCAAATAAAGTAAGGTCAGGTTAAATGAATACCATATCTAGCACAGGGATAAACCTATTAAATTAAAATCACTGAATGTAAGACTCCGCTGTTCATGTACTTAAAGTGGAAAATGGCAAATGAAGATATTTTCTATTTACTAATTTATGTCAATGCCACAAAGATGAGACTAAATTCCCTTTAAAGTTGAAAGGTGGTTAGCACATATCAGAAGGTCAAATAGTAACTGATTTCCAGTTGACAGTAAGTTAATGCTTCTTCTATTAGTCATGGTAAATAGCTAATAGTTGAATGGGGTTTTTTTTAAAAAAAACAAACAAATCCAAAGAGCTGAGTGGTAAACAACCCAGGCAGCCAACCGACAAACAATTTCACTTGTAGTATCTATTATTTGGTTTTTGAAACAGTCATAATTCTGTTGGAGTTTCAGTCATTCATGGGCAAAAGCATAATTTTATATGTATACCTCAGGCCTGCAAACTTTACATAAGTGCTTAACTTTACACACGAGAGTAGTTCCACTGAATGCAGAGCTGTAACACTCTTCTACCATGGAGGTCAATCTTTTATTTCTAATAGTCAGAATTCATTGATAATCATTACACTGGATGAATGATTTTCAGGTTGTTTGCAAAATGTTTGTGTTAAAAATTTAGATACCTAAATTGCACAGCATTGTCTTTGTTTCTCCCGTGGATGACTGAAATTGGAACTTAATGAAAATACATCCATCCTGGTGTTTCAAGAAAATGCAGAAGTATATGCTTCAGCTAAAAAGCGTACTCATAGGCTTTGCTGAATGAGGACCCAATGAATAATGGAGGAGAGCTGCATGATGGTAATTTTGATAAACATTCACCTCTGCTAAAACTGGAATATTTCAGAAGTTTTTGATACGCTCAGAAATCTTCCTGAACAGATGAAGGCACTTGGCCAGCAGGAAGCCCAGGAACAATAACAGGCATACCTGGGGACCAGCTGCATGAAGAACCTTCCATCAGGCTTCTGACTCCTTGAAACCTTTGTGGGTGCGACGCAGGGAGATTATGCACATTTGTAGTAGGTATGCTTGTGAGTTCATAAATTGTGGGGCAACCCCACAAGACAAGTTCCTCAGTTCCTTGGGTGACGGAAAAAAACAAGCAAAGATGTGAGGCCACAGGTCAAGTTGCTGCTTCTGTTTATAAGCTGCTTGTAGGCATATTTTATGTATGCATTTATGTGTCCATAGAAATACATACACATGTAGGAAAAAAAACATAGCCAGTGCACGGGTGGAGGGCCACTGTCAGTACCACAGCCGTAGGGCAAGAAACTCCTGTCCTGATAGGAACCAAGTTGTCTAAAAATTGAGTTGACCCATATTTGATCCTCTTTCCCACAATCTCAATGCTTGGAAAACACTTTCTGATGTTTTTGCACTACAGGCTGGCCTTTGGCAGAAGCTCCATGTCCAGCAGCCTGCTGCCTGGTGAGTGCACTCACAACGCAGCCATCTGACCCCCCTGGCACATGCCAGGTATGACACCCAGTGTGGCATCAACCCACCCATTCTGATGGGCTGCAGATGTAACCACCCTAACTCATCACTCTCATTTGCTCTGTGGTACTACAGTTGTCTTTTACACAAACAGCCCCTCTCAACCTCCCAAGACATGGCAGCCACTTTTTTGCCCCAGTAAAACCTCTTGTTAGTCAGGAGATGGCAGCACTCCCAATGCCAGGAGATGTTTCATGCACAGAGAGGCTGTGTGTTTTTTCTCTACTTGGTTCATCAAGAAGGGATAAGTCGTAATTTGTAAACAAAATTGAGTATAAATAAATTTTCATGATGCATTCTGCTTCAAGTATCCCCTGAAATGTATCACTTAAAGCTAGCATTAGAAGAAAATGCTATTAAGAGGGCATAAGGTAAACTCATTTAGTTGTTCAAATTGTATAACACAATGAATTAATATGGTAATGTATCTTTGGAGACCAGAAGTAGATAATAGAGGTGAACAGAGGTTTTCTAGCTTGGCTTCGGAAAGGCAAAAGTAATTTATCATTCTGTTGCAGTTTTGGAGGGAAGCATTTCTCATTTCTTCTGACTCTCCCTCTGAAATTCTCCTAGTTTCATTTTCAAACCATCCAGTTTTTGAGGTTTTGCCTTCTTCTTATTTCAGACAGAGCTCCTATTGAATTCAGCCATACGTAGCTTCCCCTGGAGAGGCAGCAAGCACCAGACACTTTAGTTTCAACCTTGCACTTACAGCTTTTAAGGGGCTACAGAAACTAGGACTTGCCTCTCTTGGACAGTCAGCTCACTTTTCCAGCTAGCAAAAGCAGAATATGAAAAGAATAAAATAATCCTTTTTGGGGGCTTTGTTTCTGTTGTCAGGGTCAGGGCAATACTTCAGCTATGATCAGTGCTCTATGAATAACACAACTCCTGTTTTTTATGGTCACACAAATACATATTATGTCTTTATTACTTACAAGCATTGTCCTATATGAGCCTATTTTTAAATAATAGAAAACAAAGCCCTTTTGACCTTATCCACAGGAAATATTGCCTCATTGATGCTAGCCATACATTAAGCTAATGCAGCCTGGGTGCCCAACGTATTTCTCAGGTAACATCCACTCAAATATTGAACAGGGAGAGAAAAGAAGGGAAACCCTATTACTAAACCATTGGCATCCAGATGGACTCTGTAATTGCTAAAAGGCATATCAGAGAGAGAGATTTTATTGTGCCATAACAGTTGCAGAAAGTAGAGAAAAACATCTGATACAATTGAAACAGAGGGAAATTTTAGCAATGCAAAATCTAGTTGCCTGAATGGCAATGTCATCTGATGCTACAGTGGGGCAAACATCTTCAAAGGAATTCAGTGGAAAAGAAAAAACTTTACAGTGGAGAATAAAAGCTGCTGTACAAATACATACTAATTAGTCTTACTAATTTGTCTGTATAATTAGGTAGTCTCTTTGTCATTCCGTTTTGTTTTTTAACTTCAAGCAGAGTACAGCAGTAGCAATACAAAATATTTTACTTTGCCTTATGTATGCTCAACACTGGCAAACAGTAGATATCTCCTCACAAATGAGCTGTCACAAATTACTCCTTGTTTGGTGGTGACACCCTTGGTCTACATCATAGCTACAGGAAGCTTAATCAATTATGCTCCTAAAATGAAATAAGAGCTCTATGGTGCCAGGGGCATAGCTCATAAAATTAATTACAAGGCAAGTTTACATATTGAAGTACCAGTTTATGGAGGGACTAATAACTTTTGATGAGACTTTGACAGGATATTACTCACAAAGATTATGAAAACAGAAAAAACATTTGCAACCGGCTACTCAGACAGTGGCTTGTGTCTCGCAGCTGTATGTCCTAGCCATCACAGGGTCTGCCCCTTTCCTTTGTCAAGTGCAGGCAGAGATACTCAGCAATATCACAATATAATTACCTATGCAGAGAGCACAGAGCTGTCCTCAGCTGCCTGCATCTGTTCAGGCAATGTCTTCTCTCTGCCTCTCCTTCCTACAATTCTATGCTACTTCCTAGGAAAATCTGCACATAATGGCAAGGTGGGGAAAACAGAACTAAATAGGTTTTTTAAGACTGGACAACCTCTACGATGAAAAAAAACTGGGACATTATTAGTGTCCACAGTGAGGACAAAGCTGCAGGGTGAGCCCTAGGGTCCCAGGGAATCCAGCCAGGAGTGAGACTTTGCAACTGCCCCAACCTCAGGGCACTTCCAAGGGCTGATAATGGGAAATAGGATTACTCAGGCATTAGTGTTTGCTCAGCTGTGGAGCATAAAAACGTAAAAGGTGAATAGTGACAGATGGCAGATCTTTGGGGGAAACAAGTAATTTTAATGGTAGAAGCAAACAAAGCAAATTGTGGCATGGATTAATGTGGAGCCTTTTATGCAAAGCTTGAAAACATGTTACTAGTCAGCCCACCAAATGGGTGAGAAGGCAGGCAAATACCAGTATAACTGTTACACTGCTGGCTAAACTGAGGCACCAAAAGGACAAGCACCTTGCCGGTATACTGCAGCCTGAGGCGGTACCGCAGGACTGTCATGGGCAGTGCTGGGTGCCAGCCACCAGCTTTCACCGGCTCACTGAGTCACCTCCTGGTCTGGCTAAAGCTGTTTAATGAATTGCCTTTATGAAGTTTCAAGACACTAAGACCCATGCAGAACGTCAAATGATGAATAGCTTGCCACAGAGATGCCATTCATAATCAAATCTTAAATGTAATTCAGCTGAATGGAGTCATTGCTCTTTTGTGTACCATTTAAAAGCACGGTACCTTCTCCTGAAAGACAAGCTGTGAGCTATCCTGCACAGGAGCTCGAGAGTGAGATGCAGAAAACCACACATTAACTCATCATGGAAGGGGATGTGAGAGAAATGAGATGTATGAAACCAGGGTGTGCATAAGTGTGCGTATAAGTATCTTAAATTTTGAATGCATTGGCCAGTTTAAAGCATGGTTGACCCACAGGTAGCAATCTGGAAGATGCTGTGTTCTCCTGAGTATTGAGTATGGGGAAAAACAGTTGCTGAGCATGCAAGAGGGGGACCCTATCCATGACCTGTTTGGGAAAAAAACTAAATGATGAGCCAAGGACATTGGCCAAAAAAGTTGAAAGGAAAGCTTTACAGCACCTTAAAACAAATTATTCAACTCCCAAGCACAAAGTACAAGTGTGTTCTTTAAATTATCGTTACAGAGCTCCTTGTTACTTAAACTGGGCAACAGATTTTCATTTAAATGGAGGTTTCCTCAGAAGCGCAAAGGGTCCTTTGGGGAGGTGCAGGGGAGGAAAAATGTAATTTTTCAGGCTCCAAGTGTTCTTTTGTGTTGTATAAACAGCTGAGTGACAGCCCAGTGATTAATAAGTTACATAAATAATTATAAGCGACATGTAGCTGAAACCAGTCCACATTCCAGACATGGTACATTAAATAAGGAGAATTCTGCTCTTCCCCTCAGAAGAAAATTTATCTGGCAACAGCAGATAAATCAGAAATGATACTGTTAAAGCACATCCAGTTCTTTGGAGAGACAGCTCATCAAAACCAGAAGTTTCTACTGAACCCACTTTATCAAGCAAATTGTTTCATTTACTTCAGTCCTACCTTGTACTCACTCAGTATAAAAAATTACTTTATTCCTTTATTCATCCTCTCTGGTTGAGCTTATTGTTTACAGAGAAATGTCCCTGCGAAGCAGAGTTTTGTGCCAATACAGCCTCACATGTAGGAAGGTAAATGCTAGTTTGCAGTACCAACACTGGAGCTCACCGGGAGGCTCATCAGATGTGTTTAATTGGTCATGTTTTACAGAACCATCAAGAAATTCAAGCTGAATTATCTCCCTCCCTTGGGCTAGGCACTGAAAGAGACAAAATTAGGCAGCACCTACCTGTGTTTTCTGTTGTAAGGACACATTTATAGTATACAGGAATTGAGCAATACCTCTTTGAGTTGTTCCTGAGGTTTTTAGAGCATCTTTCTGTCTTCCACAGCAAAATGTAAGAGGATGTAATAGAAAAGAGTAGTCTGGCCCAGCACAGTGCCATAAGGTTAGGAAACACCTTTGTTTGAAACCTCGCTGTGCCCCAAGGTCTCCGCTTTGCATGGAGGGTAAGGATGTGACCTCCAGTTAGAAAGCTGTATGATGGGAGTGGTCCCAGTATTCAGAAAACATTGAGAAGAATTTTGAAATGTGTCTAAGATGATTTAAAAGTACTAACTAATGCTTAGCACCTCTCTTCTCACAAAAATTCTTTTTGTACGTGTTATTCAGGTGCACACATGTGACCATGATCCTGTGACATGCCTCTCCCTTTCTGTGAGTGCTTCATGCCTTCCTTGCTCTTACAGGGAAAGGGGGTCACACAAGGAGCTACTCTGGTGTGCTTTAAATTTTGTTGGTTTTATATTACAACACTGAGTGGTTTTTCTACATTTTGGAGTTCTAATGAGATTGTGGAAATAATAAAAAAGAATAATTCTGGTAACAAACACTGTTCTTTTCATTAATTTCAATAAAATACAGATCATCTGATATATCATCTTAGCAGACAGTAGCCATATTTCCAAGAAATGTGATTACTTCAATAATGAAAGTGAGTTTTTAATGACTTAGATTGTGAAATGAGGCACCATTTCCTAGATTCATAGGTCTTAGGGCCATAAAGGACCTGAATGATCATCTGCTCCCAGTTCTCTTGTGAAGACACCACAATTTTATTCACTGCTCTTCCTGAAGCAAATACATTGCTTCTGGTGAAACTAAGCACAGCTTTTTCCAAAGTGGATTTAGTTGTAGTTGTTTTTGTTTAGTGACAGCACTTAAACTCTCTATATTTACATTAAATTGTATCTTCATTCCTTTTCTTGCACTTAGGATAATTGAGCATTTTTAAGGCGGCTGGTTGACAGCAAGCAGAACACTAAGATTTGACTCCTAAAACGATACATAGACACACAAAGACATTTAGTTAAATTAAATTTCAGTAGAGCATCCCCAGAACAGGAGTCCTGCATGTTATTTTCCACTTACTACTCCTGGCAGGAGCAGCAGTGATGATGGTGGCATCATTAGAAAGGGCAGCCACCAGCTTTTCGCTGGGCCGTGTATCCTTTCAAAATGGGTTGCATGCTGGCATTAGCTCATCAGCTTTTCTGAGGATCACATCACATAGGCAGGGAGTCTTTTTTTAAAGGCTTCTCGTATAGGAAAGTTTTGGCCTAGAAGCTCCTGCCTGGCACCTGAAGAAGTAGAGAACTTGCCAACACATCTTATCCGTGTCTTGCCTGTCCCTCCCCAGGGTACAAAGATGAGCACTTATTCACCCCTTGCTTTCCAAGCTGTGGCCATGGGCAGGGAAACCCTGCCAGGACCCCTGAGATCTTCTACATGAATCTTATCTTCCTGACTTTCTTTCTTTTTTAACTAACCTTGATGTCTTGTTCTCCTACATAAAGGCCTTCTGGCAAAAATGTCAACTTGAATATGCTCTTTATAATTTTGTAGTACATACTAGTGACCCCTATTTTATTTTGCAAACTTCACCCTGACACAGCATCAGCTTAATTCCCTCATTTAGGTCCTAGCCAAGCAAAACTCACCTTGATTTCATCTCTTGTTGTAATTCCTTCCAGGCTCTTCCAAGAACTCCCAAGATTTATTCGGTCACTTTAATCTGTTCTGGGGAAATAGATTATCCAAAAAGATGCACACTTATTTTCAGTTTCTGATATGTTAGCTGCAGTAAAAGTGCGAAAAATGCAATCTTCAGTAATAACAGAAATTTTCAGGGAAATTCTGATCCATCTCAGTGACTGTGTGAGAAATGCAATCAAACAAGGCAAGAGGTAAAAATATACTGGGGAGATATGGGTGAGAGGGGAACATTTGCTTGTTTATTATGGCACAGAACTGCTACGCAGAACAACATTCTCTCTTCTAAGTCTTCAAGTTCGTTGCAAAAATAAAATCCTCCTGCAACTGATGGAGATGCCGTGCAACCACATCAAGTATCTTCTGACTCCTTATATTCTGTTTTTGTGGCTGGTTGAAAAATGAACCCACACATGAATTTCAAATATTTCTTTTTGTCTTACCATACTGCACACCATAGTATTGCTCTATTAAAAGTAGCTTTCAGGGGAAAAGCTCAGAAGACAACATACTGCAGATCATGTGCAAATCATTATAACCTCTTCAGTCACATATTGCAGTTTTTAAAGGTTTTCACTTTAGAGACAATGAATGGATCTTATGAAAATGACAGCCATAGAAATAAATCATCCATCAGTAATGAAAAAAGATATTATATAATTTCTATTTGTCAAGGTATAATGATGTCACCACCCATTTATCCTCTGCACTTAAAGGTTGAAGCTGTTCAACAAATCTCTCCTGAGCCACATCCATCTGTTGCTTTAATGGTGGCTATAGCAAAGCTTTCTGATTAGTTCACACATCATTCATCAATTAGAACAGAAGGTAAAAGTTATTTGTCCCTACCCACAGCGCTTCATTAAAAAAATAACCTTTAATGTAATGAACGACGGCAGAATCAAGAAATAAATAAGATGAGAGATGGTGCCTTAGGAGGTCACTCTTTGAAGAATTCCAACTTTTTCTAGAGCAGAGGGAAATGAGGAGACATGGGCAGAGGGGGCCTTAACATCTGGCACAAATATAGGCTTTTCTGTGTCTCAACAAAGTGGCTATTAGTACAATTAATACAATATGCTATATTACATGCCATTTTACAAATGAAATTATGAAATAATAAGAATGCAGTTCTACATACACCAAAGTTTGCAATGAGTTTTGTCCATAGTGGTAAATTATCCCCAAAACTCTTGCAAAGCAGAGTGGAGTATTTTAACCAATTCCAACCAATTCCAACAAGGAAGCTGAGTGATTTGTCCAGATTTTCACATGAATCTTTAGCAGAGCAATTTTGTTCTTCTACAGCACATATGCTGAAAGATGGAGTTCCTGTTCCTCCAAATGTATTAACAAACAGCTCTCTGAGTTGACAGACAGAACATTCAGCTGAAGGTGAAAGATATGGACCTGGTTTTCAACAATTTATTCAAAGAGAGCAGGAGCAACAAAAGGGACCCATCATGCCCCCTCCAAAATGTCAGTCTTATCTCCATGCACTACAGCCATGCAGGTAGTCAATGCTTTCCTTAAGGACAGGCACTATAACTGCCTTCAGGGAGAGGAGTAGATCTGAATCCAGATTCCTCATTTTAGGTGAGTGTCCTAACCACTAGGCTACTGGGTAGTCAGCATGAATCTAGTCCAAGGCTTTCTCTTACAAGGGCCCTAAAAGGAACTACTATTTTTTGTATTTGTTTCTTTTTGCATCTCTGGTAGGTTCATTTTATTAGGAGAAGGTTGAAGGAGGAGAGTTTTTTTGCCATTTAAAGTAATAATAGTAACTACTGATTCAATCCAAATTTATTTTTCTTCATTTGTTTTGTCCAGCAAACCAAAACATTAGGCCGAAGTCAGGTATTCATTTGAGACATAGCTGCTGAACTTACAAAGTTAGCTGCCCTGAGTGGTTTGTCCTGCATCAAACATCGTGAATAACTACAGGTACAGACAACAGGACCCCTCATGTTAACCAAAATGAATGTATTTTCCTTCTCCTGGAAATGGACCTGGAGTGGTTGCAGGGCCAGTTACAACACCCCACTTCAAGAACAGTAATGCACTGCAGTGTGATGGGAACGTCAGCAGCCCCAGCTGCTTCTCAGGTGGATCCCTGGCAGTGCCCTGAGCTCCTTGCGTTGCTCCAGCCGGTTTCAGCTACACCGGCTTTGCAGAGCCCTGTCCTCATTGTCTTAGTGACTTCTCAAGGCTGCCCAGTCTGCAAGTCAAAGCATGTTTTTTCTCTCTCACAGTGCCACCCGTAACATTAGCATAAACCCTGGACTAATTTGTTTCCCACTATAACTTCATCAGTAGTAATTACTTTGGCTGAGGAGAGAAATCAAACTGGAGACTCAGCCCACCACCCATTTAGTGGAAAAGATACAGGATTGGGCCCTACACTGCTGACTGCCAGCACAAGATAAACCCAGAAGCAATCTTCTTTTCTGTAACAGCAGTCACCAGCTTTGGTATGTGGCACTCATCTGCAGCCAGGAAACACTTTCAGGCTCTTACCAGCATCCCCGTGACTGTCATCCCTATTATAGCCCTTGCATTGGCTTTGCAGAGCTACAGCAGCCCCTGTGAGGTATACAAAATCGGTGCAAGCTGGGAGTGGATTTTCCATTGATCCCAATGGGCTTTATGCTGGTGTAAATTGATGGGTAATCAGGCTTAGAGGCAGGACATCTATTATCAATTGCAATGCAGATGGCAGCAGTCTTATTTTCAGTTTCCAAACTGAATTTTCTTTGAGAAACAGTCAGTAGAATCAAACCAGCAGACAACTTGGCCATCTTTTGTTTATAGTCTCTCTTAGTTAGAAAGTGCAGTTTATGGTCCAAGTACCAGTCATGCTGACCGTACTGTTGTCACAACTCAAAACACTGTTGCTGACTCAGTCCAGGTTCAGTTTTGCCACACTTGGGAGGAGCATCCAGGGAAACCCCGTGCACCTCCCATCCAAGGACAGGCTGAGGGAGTTGGGGTTGTTCAGCCTGGAGAAAAGAGGCGTCTGGGGAGACCTTATTGTGGCCCCCCAGTACTTCAAGGGAGACTACAGGAGAGAGAGGGAGGCACTCTTCATCAGGGAGTGTAGTGATAGGATGAGGAGTAACAGATTTAAGCTGAAAGATGGTAGGTTTAGATTAGATATTAGGATGAAATTTTTTACTGTGAGGGTTGGTGAGGCACTGGAACAGGTTGCCCATGGAAGCTGTGGATGCCCCATCCCTGGAGGTGTTCAAGGCCAGGCTGGATGAGGCTTTGAGCAACCTGGTCTAGTGGGAGGTGTCCCTGCCCATGGCAGGGGGGTTGGAACTACGTGATCCTTCCAACCCAACCAAACCATTCTATGATTCTGTGATTCTGTGAAACACTTGTTGCAGGCTGCTGTATATTTTCCCTGTGTGATCACCCTCGTCTGGTAGAGATGGGGTAGAGCAGGAGATGAGATGACCCCATTCATTCCTCATAAATGGGATGAGGTTTCTGGCACCATTTCCTACATGGAGCTGGGAAGAGACAGACAGAGCTATGCCCTCATGAACAGTTTGAGCAGAGATGAGCAAAGCCATCACCAAGCCCGCTCCCAGAGATCTGTGGCTTCAAGTAGTTGACAACATCAGCCTGTGTTTAAGGAAGTTTGACAAGTCAAGCAAGATGCTGTAAATCTTCATTTCCATTTCCTCCAGAGTTAAAAATTTCTCAGGAGCACTCAGGAGATGGCCAGGACCACTTCTCTCTTCTGAAACGTACTGAAGTAAAGCTTGCTCAGAACCATCTCAACCTTCTTGGCTTTATGCAATCCATTAATTAATTCCACATTAGCATGGAGATGGACTTTCTTCCATTGTGGGTATCTTCTTCCATCTGTAAATTCTATTCTCTTGAAAGCTACTTAGAAAAAGCATTGTTTCCTATTGATCAGCTAGAATTTTCATTATGCCCATGGGTTATATATGTAGAGTAGACCGCACAAAAATGTGAAAGTCTATTGCTGATTGCACTTGGTTTGCTCCCGTTTGCTACCTATTGATTTTCAGGGCTTTGGTATAACCATGCCTGCAGTTAGTAAAAATCCCCATGTCCCAGTGGAATGACACAGGTTAAACAGGACAGTGTATTTGTGCCTGGATGCACATTTTTGCAATCTGTAAATTTCAAGAGCTATAAGCATAAGCTCACCTGTACAAAATACTTTTTAAGCGACAACATTAAAGTTAATATGAAAGTTCAGAGGTGCAAAATAATTTAAATGCACAGAAGAAATAGCAATAACGTTTCTAAACCAAGGCAGTGAATTATGTATATAAGAAATATTAAAAATGCAAAGCTAACTCTATTTGCATTCTGAATGCCCCCTAGCTGTTACCAAGGAGGAGGAAATTGCTTTATGCTGAATTCAAGGGCGTACTACTTAATGCTGTATTTAAGTCAAGGAGGAATATCACTCATTTTTATTCTACCACTTAACTTGGGCTTATGTAATCTGTCTGATAGCCGAGTCAGTTGTCTTATATTATTTTCTATCACAGAGAGAGAATATATAATTCAATCATTAAATCTTTATTTTCAACTGGTTCTGAGACCCCTCAGAACCATATTGCTGCATGTAAATCATGGGCTGTCATCAGTCCAAGACGATGGAGCTATCAGTATTGGGCCGTGCTTTCCCAAATTACTTTTGGGTAATCACAGGACAAAAATTAAACTTATTCACCAGTTGGGGAATAACGTAGATCATGTGGAGCAATCAAATGATGCCTGGTTTGCTTGCAGGGAATGGGGTTAAGGTATCACTTCAGGGCACCAGGATCTAAAACCAGAAGCCTGGTTCATCTAAATAGATTTAAACCCTGCCTTGGATTAAATTTTTGAGTGAAATTTGCCTTTCTTGGTCCCCAGCTCCCAACAGCAGTGACTTGGCTGAACATGAGAAAGTGGCATGAAGGTGTGCATGAGCAAATGCCACCAAAAATGGTGAGGAGGAAAAGGTTTTAAGCCATACGTAGCAAACACACTGACCTCTGGGGTTGAAGCCCCTGTACTGTAATCACCAACAGGGATTTTTCTGTAGTCTTAACAGCAGGGGGAATTAAAGTAGAAATAATTTTTAAAACTAGTAGTTCCTGACTGTCTCTGATCATATTGTTTCTTTGCTACTTACGTGTTTTCCACCCTGACCTGTGAAAATCAACCACAATTTCACAAAACTTTTATTTAAAGGCAGCTTCACTTCCAAAATCTATTACACATGTGGCAGGATAATATCACAAAACAGCTGCTTCCACCTATGACTTTTAAAAGAGAATATGCAGAGGACCGAAGTGGAGTTTACACATCTTTCACCGATAAGCTTCTGTATACTGACCCAGAGACAACTACTTTTTGTGTTCGAAAAGCCAGCTCTCCTAACCAGGCCTGGATCTAAAATGTCTGATCAAATTAATCCTATTTCACTGTGCTAAACAAAAGGAAATGGTAGCAAGGGTGGACATATGCAAGGGCAAGATATGTTTAAGTAGACAAGGAGTTTGATAATGTATCTGTTTACTTCTATTTATATTATAGATGTACCATAATATTATCTTGTATTTTCAGCAGCCCCGGTATTTAATGAAAAACTAAAATAAAAAGCATTCAAAGTTCATCACATGTCCCAGGAGTCTCCCCATCCTAACAACTGCACAATACAGTATGAATACAAGTTTTCTAAACTGCCACATCCTTACAATTAAAAGAAACGAACCTTTCCTCCTCAGCTCTCCCAAAACAGCCTCTCAGAAAACAGTACAGAGAGGAGGGTATTCAAGCTGTGTCAGGTCACAGTGTTGCCTCTGTCTTTAATGCTAAGTAAGGATTTAGACTTGGAGGTGATACTGAGAGAAAAATCTTGTATACTGCTATCAGGATATTTTAGCTCACAACAGCAGCAAGTTGTCCAAACTAACCTCACTTGATGTCAGGAGAGTCGTCTCAAGTGTAAATCTGGAGTTCTCATGGGATTGATTGTTTTCCTGAAAAGACCAGGTCCCTCCTGATGTTTCAAAGAACCATGGTTATTTCATGGTTTTGGTCACTTCTTAAACAAAGGGACAAAAGATGGCAAGAAAATTACAGCTAAAGCCAGGAGGAAAAACACTGGAGCTTAAATTCAGATATGGGAGTAAGAAACTTCCATTAAAAAAGACATTGATGTGAGTCTCTGAGTGTAGCTCACTAAGGGGAAAAGCAGAGCTGGAACATCTCCTTAATGAATATCAGAAACATAAGGGCAGGAGACAGACAAATCAGAGGTCATGTGTTGTATCACCCATGTCAAAAAGAAGCAAGAAAAATAAATGAGACTTGCAAGAATAGACTAAATCCATTAGAACAGGGATAGCAGAGGAGGGACGGTTGAGCACAGGGCTAGAAACTAGCAGCATGTCTGCAGGAAGAAATGAAGACTGGATTTGCCAGTCTTTGCAATTACTGTAACAGAAGACTTCTGGCAGAAATGGCCTTTGTCTGTGTTAGGGGCAAAAGAGTGGTGAAGGGGACTGCCCTGTACAGCGCAGTGCGGGATAACAGGAACAGCTGCTCCAGAAAAATGCGGGGGTTTGAAGCCCGCTCTCTGCTGGGCGTCACTGCTTGGAATAATTGGAAGAAATATCCATGGAGAAATGCAAAGGAAGAATACTGTTAATGCTTCAGTCTGACATATTTTGTTTAATACTAAAGGGCAAGCTTACGCTGACTGTTAAATCAATATCAAATCAAGACTGGAATCTGTTTTATGATCATGGACAGTGAACTCCTTACTACTGGACTCATAAATGATGTCACATTTCAGCAGTCCTGTGGCTGACAATATTCGGGCCAGAAATGCCCATCTCAATTAAAAACTTTAACCTGAAAGATGAAGTGTCACTTGCTGACAGCAAGGCTCTGTGTGAAGAAGAAGACAGTCTACGTCCTGCTCAGCACCATCCCATCCCTCTGGCAAGGCCTTGCCCAAACACAAACCTACAATTTACACTGTCATAGCAAGTTTGGGGTTCCTCTTTGGGGATGAAGGCATGTCAATCTACATGTGGACAGCACAAGCCAAAAGCATCCTGTGCACTTCAAACGCAACTTCATGGGGACTGGGAAGTCCATTCCCTTACATCCCTCCCCAGTACCACTGAGCAACGTAGCACGTGCTTTAAATCAGTGCTGCTTAGTCTAGCTTTGCTGTTATTTTTGCTTGGCACAGGCTGGACCCAGAATCCTCTAAAGTCAGGTGTATCTTGCATCTGAGGCTTTGAATCAGATCCCAGAGGATTAATTTTATCAAGGATTTCATATCCTAGAATGACTGAAATCAACAGAGACCTTCGCCACCTTCTTATTTATGTTGCCCCACTTGGTGAATACATGACAATGACTGGGAAGGCTGCACTACAAGGTAATTTTTCTTACCTTTCAAAGTGAAACATTTTTTAGGCATGTGTCAAAACTTAGGTCTTAAGGATTAAACATGAGCCACAGGTGTTTTCTCAGGGATGAAAAGGATTTCTGGCATGGGGGATGTTGAAGCAATGTCTCCCATAAATCCAAAGACTGTCTGGAGGCCTGTGAACAGGAATGTCAGGAACTGACTCCCTCTTGCTCTACTCTAAATCTGTGCTGTAGATCCATGAAGACACAGAAACATCAGGATCTCATCACCAGAAGGTCCATTCCCAGGTCAGGATTCCCTGCATGGCCCATGAATGATGGCTGACCACAGCTGAAATCAACTCCTCCTGTTCAGTAAAATTTTTCCAGCACAGTGACAATTACAAGCTCTTCTGCTAGACCAGTCACCTTAGAGAAAAAGTAAACTTGGAGATTTCATAAGACACAAACACAGTCAAGTTAGAAACTTTGCATTGCTCTGGTCTAGTAAGTCCCTCAAAGGAGCTGAGTATGGTTATTTTGCTGATGTGAAACACATCTGTGTTTATCTACCAAAGCAGCACGAATAAGGGGAGATTTGCTTAGCTCTCTGTCTTCTTCAAACAGACAAAAAATATCCTCTCCGCCAAATTAATGCTTGCTTATAAATTCTAAGGCTATCTGTCTCCTTTGGCTTTAAATTTGTCCCAGATCTGTCAAAATTGCTTTCACAAGTGCAGGCTGACATGATGATAACCTAAAAAAGACAGTTTCTAATTGGAGCAGGACATATGTTACAGTCATGTCATTTTACAAAGGGAAAGTAATGTTTTCTAGTTCATATGTTATGACAATTCCCCTTGAGAAATTATATTGTTTCTCCTAGATCAGATTTTTGCCTATATGGTGTACATCTTCTTGCAGTAAAGAACTGGAAATATTCTGTGAGTTTCCACAAAAAGCTTTTGTGAAAGATATTATGTTTTAACATATTACACATGGTCCATGGAGACCATTCAATAACTACAGCAAAATATGTCTGGTATATAATTAACATCTCATTTTACCTCTGCTTTTCAGTGCAGAAAAACTGATAAAAGTAGATTTAGACAGAAAATACTTTTTACACATCTCACAAGTTAAGGAGTAGAGTTTTTCACGTCAAAATTTAATTTTAAAAACTACCTTTTCCTGCAGAGAGGATTTTTTTCCCCTGTGCGCTGACTTCTTCCACCTTTGCCTAAAATAATTTGTACTAGATACTCTTTGACTAAGAACATTGAATAAAATAAGCTGACAATCTAATGCAGTGTGATCCTCCTTATCAGTAATATAAGAATATTACTTTTAATTGCTTTATTTGAAAATGGCAATAACAGCCTATTAACCTGGAAATTAACTTTGGACAACTGTTCCTATGAGATAGTATATGGATTCGATTTCATTGAAATCTCTGTCTTTATGTGAGTAGCTCTTAGCTAATTTTGTTGGCTGCAAATGAGTCTCCCTATTTCATTTAAATGGGGACAGAACTAAAAGGAATGGAAAGTCTCACAATGAGATACAGATCTTTGCCTTTTCTCTCTATGAAAAATCCTTTTCCTCACAGTGTAAAGGTTACTCTGTAAATCATCACGTAACTTTTCTCTAAGCCAAGTTCTCTGCCTTTGCAGCATTAGCTCCCTGGTTATGCCAGGAGCCAAGGGCCATGAAGGACAGGCAATGCCTTCACTGATTCAACCTGGTACTTGCAGATTTGAGTATATTGAATAGCAGCAGCCACAGGGTACATGTTGATCCAGCAGTAGCAACACTGATGACTTAGCCCTGACCTGGTGCTCACTGCACCCTGAGTTGTGTGCAGGGATGGAAGTTGCTCCTTACTGTGAAATACAGCACAAAAACTTCAGTGTTGCTTCTACCTGCAGGGTCCTCCAGCTCTGAATTCATTTTTTCCCCCCTGATTTCCATTTAGTCAAGCTTTTCACATTCCCAGTGTCAGGTCGACTTCGACAACTCACAAGATTTGTCATATATTTCCTCTAGGGTCTCTCCTACAGGTGGTCCAAAAAGGTCACGAAGGACATACTGCTACACAGGGAACACAGTGAGAGTGCACAAGGAGGGCAGTGTGACCGCAGCCCTCCTCTCCTGCTCTCCACCAGAGTGGTAATCCCTGTGGCAATGACACCAACTAACAATTCAGTGAAGGAAATAATGTTCTGTTATATCCATTCAACAAAATTCTTCAGTACCTGCTTAAGATGTATGCCTTGCTTCCTCTGGAGTCAAAAAGATTAGTCATTTACTTCCAGTTAAACACATGCATGAGTATTCAATATGTTTTAATGGTTCTATATATTCATTTGTCTGTTAAATGGCTGCAGTCCTGGATGTTCTCAGTGGAAACAGGATGAAACTCATACATCAGATGCCTTCAGCCCACCAGACTCTGTTCTATGGCTGGAGGGGGGTGCATAAGCAGAGATTTTGTACCATGCAACAATAGGTAGATATAATTTTTCGAAGATTGATATGAAGTACTCGTATTTGTTGTTTCTCTGAAATAATGCTTTGAGGAACTATTAAGAAAGGGACTATAGGAAAACACAGCTGTACTCAAAATGCTCTTTCCATGTGCGACAGACCACAGATGTGGTTGGGCCAACCCACACAAACTGAGAACCATCAAAGTGGACTTTCACCACGTATTTTCATTTTCAGCATTTGGATCTTCTATATTGTTTAGTTGAATCTATTAAACAATTTTCATAGCATAAGCTATCATTCTCATTTTATTCTGAGATTTATTCAGTGAATAATAAATAGTCTGGTTATCATTAATCCTACTTGAGGCAAATGGTCTTTGACTATTATTATAGTTCATACTTAATTGCTGAATAGAACAGCAATCAAAACACTTGCTTCTATTGGAATAATTCTAGTCAGCAGCAGCTTCAAGAATTATAAGTCCTTAAGTTATACCAAGTAGAAGACAACAGTATTTCATAGCAAGCTTGTCATTTCAACAAAGCACTTGTTTAAACAACCTACTGTGTAGTGCAAGAGGTGGCTTTGGCAGTGCAGTCACTCAGGGTGGCTGCAGACCTGACTTAACCAACCACTTAAGGTGAGCTTATGACTGCTTTGCACTGTTAAAGCAACATGGGTAGCTAGAGCATACCAATGAGACTGGCCCAGGACATTCTACCGTAAAGTGCCATATGGTCATTTACAGATGTGGATGCAAATTCTGTTGAGATTTTATGCGATTATCCATTAATGAGATGCCATAGCAAGAGCTGTACAGAGTGTTATTCTTTATTTTAGAAACGAAGTAGAGAAGAACACTGCATCACCTTGAATAGGACCGGAATAGGTAATAGTTTCCCTGCATTGCTAATGTCCGCTAAGTCTGTGCAGCAAGAAGTTTCTTAGCAAGGAAGAGATTCACAGTCCAGGCCACTGGACTCTGATTCAGGTCAAAATACTAACAAACAACACTAGCTGAGACAATGGTTTGGGCACCATGTACTCCAAGGTTTAATTCAGAGGACGTGCTGAAGCACGTGTGCTCGTTTAAGAATTGTGAAACATTCTCCTTACATTAGCTTCAGTGGATTTGTTTGCATACTTAAAATTACATGGATGCTGAAGTACTTTGTTTTAGCTGAAGGCTGTACGTGATGGGAACATCTTACTCATTCTTTCTTGCCATAACTAACCATCATATAAGACCTCTTCCCCCACCGAGTGAGCTTCAAAGCAAGAACTTAGTGCTGACTGATTCTACTTCCAGATACCCATCTTCACAGCCAGACAAGCCTCCATTATTTATTTTCTTCATTATGTAATCATATTTTAATATTTACAGTCTCTGCTCAAAGAAGTGAAGGCTTTCCATACTGGATTTTTGCCATTGTTCTTCCATGGTTGAATTGCCATTGAATAGAAGGCAATGGTAAAAGTCCCATCAACTTCCATTAAATGACTGGGATCCCAAGTCAGTCACTGTGTATGGAATATATATTTCCTTAGTTTCCTCCTTGCCCTCTCAGTCCCCCAGTATGACATTAGGATAAATATTTCCTTGTATTTCTCATGTCTGAATGTTATATCACTTAAGCCTGGGTAATAATGTTCTGGAAGTGGCTAGTTAAAAACTGGCACAGCACAGGCAAGTAGCTTTGATCAATCTTAAATCCTCATCCCTTGACACTTTAATCAAAATAATTTAAAATTCTATTAAGCACAATATGCAGAGCATTAACACTCTGAACCAGTGAGCAGTTAGAGTGCAGACGCTGAGTGATATGTCTGAATAACAGCCTTGTTAGAAAGGCTATCATGTTTTGCTCCTTGCTGAATCATCAGGGACGATAGTGGCAATATCACTCTTTTATTGCTGATGTATGGCTCAAAGTAACTGACAAGGAGCTTAATGTCTGATTACTTGAAAGAAGCTGCTTTACCGAAGTGTAAGTAAAATCTTCTGTCTTTTAAGACTTAAGTGGATTTGGAGCTGCCCATCACCCAGGACTTGGGGCAGCAACCAGCCACTTTCTCAACATTATTCTGCTGCTGTGCAATTCCCCAGCCTCTCTAATATAGCTGCTACCTTCTCATTTAATTCAGATCTGCCGCTCTGTCTTGAGGCTTCTTCTCTTTTTAACTGTTTGTTTCTCCATTGTTTTTCTAAACACCACAAAGCTATATCCAGGACCCCAAAGGAGAGCACCAAGAGGCTTGTCCACTAGTCACCAGGCAGCTGCCACCTTCCAGCGCAGTTACCATTTCGGAATTGAAATCACTTAATTGCCTTTCAAAGCTTTTTACTGACTAAATGCACCCATATTGACCCAAATTGTTTAGAGGTTTATATTTTTTTAGGTGATAATGCAGATGTCCACCTGAGTAATGACAAAGGAGGGTAAATGTTTTGGGTTGATTTTGGCTGTGCCTCTGTGGCCAAGCCCATCATGAGAAGTGCATACAGAAATCACAAATATCCTCACAAACCCCCTTCCCCTGGACTAGAGCTCTGTCTTTATTTGTGCAATGCCTTAGGTATATAGATCTGAGGTAACGTTCATATTTCAGGAAATACATGCATATAAAACTTCATTTTTGTCTCCTTGTTTAAAATAGAATGGGGTAGATTCAGATGATCTCTCCAGGCCCTTTCAGTCATATCTTCTATAATTCCATGAAACCAGATAAACATGACACCTACCCAAAAATACAAACATGTTTTTGCTACTATGTTATAAATGGGTCAATACTTGTGTATAGATTGAACCATGAAGGGTGACAGAGAGGAATTTAGATTTAAGAAATTAAAGCAAAAGGAAAGTTACAATACTAAACTAGTTGAGACAGAAACTACAGTCATTCCTGAGTGCTGTTTATGTAATGCAAAGAATCACTTGAAAGAGCTAGAATGCTATTATTTTTACCGTCAAATGTCATGCTTGGGAAATGTAGTTATTACAGTCCTGTGTATATAAGAAATTCTAAAAAGATGAAAATATTTAAAGAAAAGCTCTCCTCCAAAAAAATCACAGGAAAAGCCAAATTAGTTGCTAAATTATCTCAACTATTACAGAGCAGCTTTGCCACTGGAGTATATAACAACAATCTCCCATGAATTGTGTTAGTTGCAATGAGTTAGATCAGAAATTGTGATTATCAAAATCCAAACCTGTGAACAGAGGGAGTTTTTCAGCATAGCACATGAAATCATTACTAATTCCCTGCTGCCAAAACACACACCTCAGCGTGCGCGTGAGCACAGCCTCTCATGCAGTTTTTTCTTTCCCAATAAGATCTGGTAAAAAGCTGCTTCACTAGGTTTTAAAGCCCACTGGAGATGCTGTACATTAACTGAGAAGACTGATCAACCCATACAGTATTAAAAAGACATTTGTAGACTCATTTAATCAATAATGTACAGTATTAGTGTGCAATTTAGATCGAGAGAAGACAGCTGTAAGACTATGATACATCAGCTAATGAAAAAGCAAAGAGAGTGTGATTCACGTAAGTAGAGAGGCCAAGAAACAGCTCCTCAGCTGGTGGGAACAGTGATGGTAGCACCCCTGGGTCTCTGAGCCCATACCCCAGATGAGGATTTCTTCCAGAGCGAAGGGCTGGGTGAGCTCTCTCACACAGCATCCTTTCCACGGGTATAAGTAGGGCGTTTTCTGAGACACAAATGCACCAGGCTTCTAAAGAAGTCAGACAAGATGATTAAATGCCCCTATTTGACCTTGAAATGTTTCAGAAGTTGGCAGCCACCAAGGATATGTCTCCATACGCATGTGCCAGCCTGATCCGTAATTTTCTCTGATTTCAACACTCTCCAGCAAGAAAGATTTCTGTGGGAAAAAGAGCAAGAAGACGAAATTCTGCACTGTTCATATGAATTACCCTAAAGCTATATACAAAACCCATATGGTAGCTTTCAGTGCCATTATACTGAAATGGTTATGCAGTCCTGAGGACTGGACTGTTCTTTAAAATTTGGCCCTTTTTTACTGCTAGAAAACTCACACTTCCCTTTAGGTATGAATTCCTCGCAGTGGGTAGAGCTGGCCTTATACCCTCATTCCTAAACCAGTTTGATGTAATGAGCAAGCTGCCATGCAGGGATTGGGAAAGTGTAGAGAAGCAGTGCTTTCCTGGGTCACCATTCCTAGTGCACTGTGCCTTGGGGTCAAAACCGAAGAATTTCTGCCAGGATTGGGACCAGCAAAAGAAGCAGGATTAGATACCTACAGCTGGCTCTTCTTCCCATCCTCTTTCCATCTTCTTCTTTACATCCCAGGTATAAACCTCGCAGCCTGTTTACAACTTATTTGCAAGCATATCTATATTTTCATGGACATTCCCTACCCCAGTGCTTGCTTCATTAATGAGGCAGATACATTTCAGCCTGCAGAACACGCCAGGCTTTTGGCGGTGACAATTGCTTCATGGATGCACCATCTGCTGCTCTCTCAGTGTGACTGGTTACCGGCTTTTCATGGCACATTTCTTTTTGCTGGCTCAATGACTCCCAAATCCATGAGGTGCTCTTTGAGAAAGCTGTGTAGAGTCTCCTGATGTCAATATTTATGCAAACACATACTTCCATGAGAATACCCTTGCTCATCTTCATGTTCTCCTATGGAATTGTGCTACCTTTCCTGTCTACAATTTTTGCTAGTGGAAGTCTGCTTCTTCCATTTGTAGGAAGGCACAGCTAAAACACTATCTTCTACCATCATAGAAAGTAGATTACTATATATGAACTATAAAAAGATTACTATATATGAACTGAGAGATGGGTGTTTGGAAAAACAGGAAGACTTTCCAGATTTCCTTGGTCTTCTCCTGCACAAATCACCATCTCTGTTGTGCCAAACATCACAACTCCATGAAGGGCACCTTAAAGGGAGGTGGTGGGTAAGGAAGGTCAGATGCAGTAAATGTTATTTGCTTGAGATTCCCAGGATTTGCTGCAGACAGTAAAGACCTCTTCTGCATGAAAAAGCAGGGATTTGGACTGCTATTAACACAAGTTAAAAATAATTGGGAAAAAAATCGCACTCATAAAATTTCAAGTTTTCTGACATTTTTTGTAATCACTAATTCTTGGTAATGTTCACTGTCTTATTTTACATAAAATCACTGCTGATACAAGTTTAGTTTTATTTCATACTCCATATGGTGGATTCATAAAAACCTTCTACTGGGAATACCACCATAAACTGCTACTTTCTGCTATAAAAAATAACCATTAAAGTCCAGACATGCACAAACAAGGTAATCTGCCATAAATTTTGAAATGGTAAAATACTACAAATGTAAATGTATTCAACACCCATTGCAATGCAAGTAATTTCCACAGTTTTATGAGAAATCCTGCAGTTGCAGTGGTTTGGTGATAGGTTATAAATATAGTAGGAATGAGTCAGCATGCAAATCCTTTCTGTGGAAAACAATTTGAGAGATTTTATAGCCCAAAGCTGTTTATTGTTTTGTAAGAATCGTCATGCAAGTTCATGTCCAAAACCTGCTGAGAGAAGAATTTGCAAAACATCCTGTTACGGAACAGGCAGGAAAAAAGCATAAGACCTATGTAATAACACTGGGCTAGAACATTTTCACATCCCCCATTTAGCTTATGTATGTACTTACTAGGGTCCTTGTGAGATTATCACTACATCACACTAATAAAATGAGAGCACAGCTAAGGCTTGGGATTTCATTTCTCAGTTAATGCAATAGTCCTTAAAACCTGAGACACAGGGAACAAAACAAAACAAAACAACAACAAAAAAAAAAAACCAAAAAGAAAAGGTTTCTGGAAGCTTCGTTTATATAAAGACTTGCAATTCATTTTGAATGATTTGGGGTTGTTTGGGGTTTTTTTGCAAAATAATTTTCTGTTTCTGTGACTACTAATGAGGAGACAATATATTCCTGATTATTCCAAACCCCTTTATAGCCAGCTGAGTCAAGCATTTCTCTGTTTTACATAATAGATTGCAATGAACAAATTCCATAAACATGATCTAATGATGTTGCCTAGGTATACTAGCAAGTGCAGAGAGCTATTTACTTTCACTATGCGCTTCACACTTCAAAGAAACACTTTTGATGCCAATGAATAAACAATGAGGCAGGTTCTGCAACTGGACGAGGGTTGGCAGCAGAGGCAGAAGGCCATTTCTGAGACGTCAGTGCTCTGTGCCAAGTAAAGTGCTTCTCTGGTATGAGATCTTCCTCGGTCTTATACAGTGCAATGCTAGCCCACGACCATACAGACACCAGCCAGGCTGGCCCTGACAAAGCCAGCTGTGTACAGCTGCACTGCGTTACACCACTCACAAGCACAGAAATCTTAGCTACCTGGGGCTTTCTGACCTCTCATAAACCTAGGCAGAGCATATGTGTTTCCTAACTTTTGTGGACTAAATAGAGCTGTCAGTGTAGCTTTTTTTTTATTATTATTGTTTTTAACCAGGACCATCAGATCAGGGCCATAAAGTTGCTGCTAGAAGCGAATTAGTTTTATCTGTTCACTTGGAATCTGGGAGAAGAAAGACAGCAATTAGGTCCAGAATTTTTTCTTAACATTTCACCAACATTTTGATAGGAAAATGCGAGCAAAGTGTGTAGTTTGGCAAGGGCAGTTTGCATGGAAAGTTGTAGAGTTGCTTTTTTCAAATCAAAAGAAAATACGTTATTTTGGATCAGTTTAAATTAATGGGGGCTCAGCTGATTGCTACAATGCTTGGTCAGAGTTGCCATTTGGGTTTTCTATATTCCTGCTTCTCTCAGTAGGCTGGACATCTTTGCTAAACTATCTTTCCTATGCAACCTCACCACCTACTGATTGGCATCAAGGGAGTCAGATGCCCCCTGTATATAATGACAGGTAGAGCCTCAATCATAGAAATACACACCACAGCCCTCATGAAACACTAAATAAGATTTGGAAGATGTCATTCAGAAGCCAGAAAAAAAAATCAGTTTCAATTTGATTTAAAAGAAAAAATAAAGTGTTGGGACTCACATTTTGTTTTCATCAAATATAGTCTCATTTTGACATTTTTGGGCTATTTTGAACACTTTCTTATTTTCAATTCTCAGACCAATTTGGAAGAAATAGTACAATTTTTTGTAAACTGGATGCACAATGAACAATCTAAAATACAGTTATTCACTTACTCAAAATGAAGAATATAATCTAAGTCAGGTAGACAGTAATGAGAGATAAGAACTAGCTATTTAGATGAATACACTGATTTTGGACCCACGTATACAGCAGTCATAGTTATTAAAAGGTAGCTTAGCCAACCCTGGAAAACAGTCATTCCAATGGTATATTGAATTTCCACGTTACTTACAAAAAATATTTTTTTACTTAAGAACCAGTAAGAAATTACTGTTTAAGAACTTTCCGTTCTGATTTTTTTACTCTCTTAGAAATATCATAAACATAAATCAAATCTAAATAATAATATTTGAGACTAAAATTGACAAGGGACAGATCTGTGAAATGTATCCAAAATGAAAGGGGCAGGAAGCCTCCATTTTATATAAACAGCTAACATTTCCCTGTCTAAATAACCATTATCATTACTGTAATTTCCTTCTGCAGTTTAAAAGAAAGGCATATTTCGATATGCATGACAGAGTAAGTAGGATTTTCTTCTACTAATAAGAATAACAGGTCCTGGACTCTTCCAGTCAAATGCTGATCCCACATTTAACTATATTATTATTTTTCTAAAGAACATACTTTCCCGACAGTAGACAGAATTGCATGAAACTCTATTCTCTCTCATGGCAGTATGAACGCAGACTAACCCCACCACTACTAACAGGACAGAGAAAGTGGAGTAGCAGAAATATACATTAAGAGCTGAAAGTTACTAAAATCATCACCACTCAGTTTCCCACTTAAGTTCCAGCTCCCAAATTCAATACAATTTTGCCCAATCTTAGATCCACTATGCACTTCTGCACTTTGCTTATCACAGCCTTGGTATAAATAACCACACTGAATTCCTGTTCTCAGGTTGTAAAAGGCATGAGAACACAGAGAGCTGCAGGTTAAAACAGCTCACACATGACATTCTCCTCCAATTCCATATTTGCTTCCAGATAGCCAAACCCACAACAGCTATATGTAACCAATATCTCTTAGTCTTTAATTTCTGAATAAAGTTGGGTCATGTTGTGCTGACACCCAAACTGCAACTTACTGAGCAAGTTTTGAGCTAATTGTCAGCAACATATCAAAAGCAGGTGAACAGAATAGCAAAATTTTAATTATCCTTCTCATGAGATATAAAGCCATATAAAATTCCCTATTTCTATTTCTAGAGCCTTTTAAGGGTGAAGTAAGCTGCCTGTGTAAAACATTTTAAAAATATAACGCCTGTGGCCAGATCTTCAATTGCATGAAACTTTGTCTCGGAACAGCTCAGGAAGAGAGAAATTAAGGCAGTTTCCAGCCAGTTTTCACCTTTTCCCCTTCAATGTCCTGGACTGTTTTGTATTACACTGTTGGCAGAGCTCCTCCCAGGGACTGCCAACCTGGTGGAACACCAGGGGATATGTTATGCTCTAGTCCTGCCTCCACCCTTGAAAGCCACCCTTCTTGTACACCTCTTTCAACCACTGCCCTGCCTCCCTGCAGGAAGGCGGGAAGCAGAGAGTGGAGAATTGCCACTGCCGTCCTTCTGCCACCTCAACATCCTTCGGAACTGGGGCCCAGGATCTGAGCTCTTCTTGAAAATTGGATGTGCACAGGATGTGCATTTGCAGGAAGATCCACAAAGTTATTGACACACTCAAGAGAACAATGCCTAAAAGCTAGGCACATGCATAAGGGAGCAAGATGTCTGAGGACAACTCTGTTGCATAGGTGTAGGTAAGGTTGCTAGAGGTCCCCTGCAGACGTGGGAATGCCAAGACACACTCAGAAAGGTAAGGTATTTGAGGATTCTCCTTTTAGGGTCTGCTATTGGCCCTGCTATCTATTAATGATGCATCTTTCCACTGCAAGAGTCTTTAGCAGAAAGCAAGCATAGACATGAATCTGGCTTTTAAAAATTTAATCTCAGTTGTCTGAGCTGGGCTCCATGAGCCACAATACTATGGCTTAGCAAACAAGCCTCTGAAATTGGCAACTTTCCACCACAAGTTCACACATGTGCAAGTGTTTTTTCAGGCTTGTTTAACAAAAGTTGTGATTTCTCATTTCTTTCCTCTTTCATTGGATCATAATTTAAGATCTATCATTCAAGACTGCCTGATCTTGAGCCACGTCCATATATCACACAGAACATTAAAACCTGACCTTTATACACAGGATAATAAATACCTCTGAGTCACTTACAAGGTAGTAACTCACTCTCACAGTTCAGCAGAGAGTAAGGGCTGAATCTAAACATGAAAATCTTCAGTTGTTGCCAATTTTAAGGGTCTTATAATAATACTTTTACATTGGGAAGCCAATAAAGAAGGCTAAATATATTTCAAAAGCATGATGATACATTAGCAAACAAAAATGGAGCTGAGCAGTTGCCAAAACAACTGGAAAATCCAGGCTGCTGTAATCGCCACCTGCATAATGCAAAGAATTACTCTATTTGTGCTAGAAGCCAGGAGCATCTTCAAACAGCTGGGTTGATCTGACTTCAACACAACAGTCAGTGTGTCAGCCAACACAGTCATCTGCCAGCTTCTTCACTTTTACCATTTGATTCAGCTGCCTATGCAGTGACATTGCTGCTGTGAAACGGGGAGTAGGTTTGCAGGGCTTCTTGTCTCTCAAGCTCTGCTCTTTGACACTTGAGCCACTCCAGCTCTTCTGAGGGGATGGCTGATGCATGACTGCTGAGCAGTCAGAGGGAGCCACAGACAGTCTCAATATCTGCAGATGTAACCCTTCGACCAAAAGGAGTCTTGTGGTTTTTTTTAGGCTTCCATCAGGCAGCACTTTCTGTGTGGGGTGAGCACAGGCATAATCTTTAGAACACAGTGCAAGAAGAAATATCATCATGATTTAAAGGGTTGACATCCAATGGCCAGGTCTCTTGAAACTCTCCTCTGCCTCTTGATAGCTACAGTTAATATTTACACAGAGAGCTCTTGAATCAAAGAAGAGAAAGGAAAAAAAGAAGCCTTGGTGATGTGATTTCAGCAACCAGGAACACCCAGTACAATATTTTGTGCATTCATCAGCACACAATTTCTATTTGACATTAATGTTCTTCCCTTTGCACATTAAAAGGGACCAAGAAGTGAGAGGGCACAGACAGAGCTGCTTTGCTCTCCAGCGCATTTCCCCACCTTGGAAGTGAGGCAGTGGCAACAACGGGTACATGTCTTTCATGCCACCTGAGCCATCATTTTTCTGTCTTGTTCTTGTTCATGCCATGCAAATATGAGCTGAGATCACCAGCTATTCTTCCATAATTTTGTCAGGAAAGCGGTAAAAGAGGAGTTACTGCTGCTTGCCTAGCAGTGAATTACATCGTTTGCCTCATAATTTATGCTATTCTGAGAGAAGACTCAAGAAAAATTAATTTACACAGCCTCTAAGAAGAGCCTGTCATGGGTCATGTACTGATTTAATTCACACTGTGTAAATCCTACATACCACGACTGAAATCAGAGGCATTATGAAAGGCAAAAGTAGACTTTGGTTCACAGTCCCTAAATGCTAGCAGTGAACATACTTGGAAGGCCAGGAAATCATTATTTTCAGTATGGGAGCAAGGAAAAGGAATAGCACAAAGTGAACAGAAGAAACCCTGAAGTGAAATAAAGGGAAACATGTTCAACGAGAAGGATCAATGAGATATTGGAATGATCTGCTGAGGGAGGACACAAAACCACATCTGTTTTGTTCCCTTCTTTACTGGCCAGGGAACCTAGGAGACATTTAGAGAATTCAGTGTTGACTAAGCCTGGTGAGGCAGGTCACAATGCCAGCCTTCCCCTTGACTCACAACAAAACGCCTTCCGCCTGCCCACAAAGGCACTTGGGGTGCTTGCTCATAGATGCCACCTGGTTGCTAAGCTGCAGGCAGCATGCAGCAGGGACAGACAGTGTGCTGGCTCCTCTCACCTACGGTGCCAGGGGTGTCAGGACAGAGACCACAGGAGGGATCCTGTCCCCTCTCAGACTCTTAATCTGCATTGCCTTTGTGCAGAACAAAATCGTCAGAGTCTCCACAAGAGCTATTTTTTCACCCCATACAGTTTATTTTCCACCAGCAAGGTACAAAATGTACCTTTTCTTCCTGGAGGCTTGAGCTGCCTATTTCCTTCTGGGAGTGCCTTGCCTTCATTTTGTCAACAGAGTGAAAGCCTTTAGTCCAGGCAGGCACCATTTCAAAAAGACAGCCCCTGGCATTAAAAGGTGGAGGCATTTTGAAAACTAATGGAGAATTTTGCTTCATTAAGAAGCCCATAAAATAGGGAATCACTGAGAACCAAGGGGAAGATACCAGAATTAGTCAACATTATAAATACCTGGTTTCACAATGGAGCACATAAAGGTTTTAATACAGCTCTGCCTGATGATCTGCTGGAAGATATTCTTGGATGTGAACTACTCTCACTTGAGCAGGATCTTCATTCCTTTCAACACCACAGTAGCAAACCTCTTTGAGTTAGAAAGGACTTATTCTGCATCTCAGTGATATTGCTGAAGCCTTGTCAGAGCTGCTCTACAAAGCAGGTACCTCGCAAGGTACAGAAACTTTTACAGGAAGCTGTGCTTATAATCTCCTGTCTTAAGAAATTCCATAAAAATTAAAAATGTATGCAGTGCGATTTGTTTCCCTTAGACTGAAAACAGAAACACTGCAAATGGAAACAACCCACGATTAAGACTATTACGCATGTTTTTCAGCCTGCAAAAGTCAACTCTTTCAGTGGTCCCATAGGTAGCTCTGCATGATGCTTTCAGCAACAATGCTGAGAGAAGGACAAATATTTAATTAGGAATAATATTTTTTTTTCCTTTTGGTGTCAGAGAACTTACAAGGACTTTGCTTTACTCCAGTAATTTCACCAAAAAAATGTGTGGGTTCTAGTCTGCCCTGCTGGAACACATGTATATGTACACAGTCCCATCCAATGCAACATAAAATAGCTTTGTTGAAACAACTGCAATATCTATTATTCTTTTATGGCACATGCTCAGTAGTTAAATAAACAACAAAAAAATCATTACCATTCATCATATATTCTCTATTTATTCAAAGTCTGTAGTAGTCTTGCTAGGTTACCATCTCTTTAGAATCACTCTTTTGTACACTGGGATGCTCTATCTGCTAGCACTCCTACTTTATTTTAATCATCCAGTGAAAAATAACGATGATCCTATGAACCAAATAACATTTACCGCATCAGAGATATAGTTATAAAGCAGTCAAAAGAAATGCAGACATTCCTTTTCTAAGCATGTTAGTCCTTTCCTGTTCTTCTCTTCATTCTGTAAATTAACATTTTTTGCAGATAAAAAAGACAAATGCATAAATTACTGCATTTGGCAGTGGAATGTAGCAATGGTGGCGAGGCACAGCTGGAGAGTTTGAAATGTGGCAGCTTTCTTCAAGGCCATCATTTTCCTGCTCCTTTGGGAATCACTGCTAAATGTGGCTACTGCTAATCTAATGAATATGAATCCATGCAAATCTCCGATGCAGAGCTGGGATCTGTCCCCTTGTGGGCAAAAAGGAAAATTTATTTTTTTCCTATGCAGATTTTTTGAGTGTGTTTGTGTGTTAAATTCTGGTCTTACTTTGGCAGCTCACCTGCTCTTAAGTATCAGGTACTGTCAAAATTATCATTTTTCATTCTGCAGCAAACTAACAACATGCACTCCCTCCCTTTTGAAGATCCCTGGCAGAATAACACACCACCTGTTCAGCCCCCCTTCCCACCCTCCTCCTTATAAATTAAGCTCTGAAACTCTTTCCAAACAAAAATGGATTTCTTTTCTTCTGCTCCCCCCACCTTCATCCCCTGACTGCACCTTTGTAAACATTTTTGATCAGGTGTGAAAGGCACAGAAAGAGCCACAAATAAGAGGACCTGTCACTTCAGCCAAAGCCATTAGTGCTGCATGGCGAAAGCTGGCTGGACTCATCCTAAGCAACTGTGTGACATGCCTGGGGATGGAAAGCAACAGAGAGGGTCCCTAACTGGTGCCCAGTGGGGTCCCAGACACAACGGGATAGACAGGACACAGCTTCTTGGCTCTTCTTCTGCCCTGCAAAAGCTACTAGTTGACTGACTCATTTTAAAAGTGGGACATCTGAATAGCTGACACATTTTCCAAAGAGAGGGTGGCTGTGCAAGGTGTGCATATTCTGAGTTTGCTTCCACATTGGAACAGGCAATTGGAATTTTAATCCACGTAACTTTCGTCTCAGTGGTCGTACAGTGCCTCACACAATGGGTCTTTGTTCATTGCCAGGGTATTACTGCAATACATACTAAGATTTTTTTTTAATGGTCTCTAGAGCTGGAAGTCTTTTCTGGGCAATTGGCATTTTTCAAAAACAGGTCACCTAGTTAGGTTCCTAATTCTGAATGCAGAGTCTTACTTTACCATTCATTTTCTTTAAAACATAAGCCTCCAACTTGGCTTCTGTAGATAAATATTAAGTGACGGGGAAGCAATGGAAACACTTGTCAAAATAAACCAAGAATAATTACTGGATTCCATCCACAAGCTTTTGAAGAGGAAAGATCAGCCCAGCCATCAAACAAGAACAGCTTCAGCCAAGATCTACAAGTAGACTGACATTGTTCTTCTTGACAGTTCTTCACTGAGGTGATTAACAAGCCTGCCTGATGACCCTTTGGGCTCAGATGTACAGTTAGGGTATTGCACATCAGCTGAGCTATCAGCACACTTCCCATGTGCATGGCCTTGCAAATATAAAATTAAGTGATTTGGCTTCACCGCATTCACTGGGACTAATCAAAATCATGTTGTCTTATATTTGCTGCCACTAAACCCATTCATGTAGATACCACAGGCTCAGTTGTGGCACTGAAAGGCAATACTGGCAACTATTTAAAACAACAGATTGATTGCAGTTGAGATTCATGTAACCAAAAGTAGAGCTAGCCCTGAGACAGCCTGGGTGCCATCCACCTTCTCCTAAAGTGCAGGTTTTGAAGTCAGAGGAATTGCACCTGGAAAGTGCATATTTTTCTCTCCTGATTATGAAGGGAGTCAAGTCAATCACCTCAGACAGACAACTAGACTGGAAGTTACCTAGTATGAGTCCCATCCCGTGTGCCTGAGCTCTCAGACCATTGCTCTGTCCTCTAACCTGAAAGTTCCAGTTTGGACTCCTATATCCAGGTTTATACACAGCAGCAGAGCAGCATATAAAAGTGTTGTGGAAGTCCTTTGGTTCAGTCCAAAACCAAATGCTTACTGGGTTCAAACTCCTCCAGGGAACCCCACCTCACTTTTCTCTTCTGGACTAGGGCAGAATTGAACAAGTGACCAATGGAGAGGCCATGCAAAGCAGTCTATTACAGTCATCTCCTCTAACATATTTCACAGGAAATTTTATTAGCCTAGCTAGGATCCTGCTCTGCTGCACTTCCAAGCACACTAAATCATGTTTCTGCCACATCTTGATTCAGAAACCAATGCAATCAATTTCACCTAATTATACACCCAACTAGTGAGTTTGTAAAGGAGTTGTACAGAGCTCATGTCACCATGTATAGCTGGACCATTGCTGGAAAGCAGGGTTTTGGCAAGGATATTTTGGCTGTGAAGACATGGTTTTAAATTTATGAAAAAGTGAAAAGATAGTTACAAAGTAGAATTTGGTTTTAATGTTTGTAGACTGACTTCTGCTTCCACTGAAATTAAGAGCAACCTTGCCACTGACTTCAGCGGAAGAATGGCCAAGGTCTTTGTTCCATAGAAACTCTAGCAGTAAAATACAAGAAATTCACTTTAGCTATTATATTTTGGAAGGCTGACAACAGCTGCATGAAGAACTGAACCTGCATCTCCCAGGGAGACCCGTAACACTTGAATCACTAAGCCATTCCCTTTGATATCCATGCTGTATCATAAGATTAATCTTTTGTAGCAATTAATTAGAGTAGTTATGAGGAAAGTCATGCAGTCTGAGACTCACATTTACTGCTCAGTGTGGTCTTGTTTGTTTAGTCAGATTCCCTTAAGCTATTAATAGAGCTTTATGTTAATATCCTTAATGCTTCCAATCACCATGTTCAGAGTTACAACTCTACTAGGGCTTCACAGATTATCCCAATATATAGTACAAGTAAACAATAGGTGCTACTTCCCTCTGCATATCAGTCACCCCGGATACCCTAATGAGATTACATCTATGCCAGTCAAAAATGTTAGAGACAAGTAAATGAAACTCCTTGGGCTGTGACTGAACTTTCTGACACATTTAGCCCTGACAAGTTAAAAATAGAAAGCTGCCTGGGTTTGCTGCTGAAACTGTGAATAAGTAAAGAAAGCAAGTACATTCTTTAGCCAGTTTTCTTTTCTCCAAAGGTATTTCTCTGGAAATGCTTGAAAAGCTGAGTAAAGCACAGCTAAGAGCAAATCTTGAAAACGCCAGACCTAAGTACTGAACTGGAATGTATTCAAATGCCTTTCATGTCTAATGCATAAAGCCTGGTTATTCCATCAAAGTCACTCTGAATCAACCCTAGGTGCTTAAACATGTGGAAAACCCTAAGCTCATGTAGGAGATTTTGAGCTTATGTATGTAACTTAACAACTGGCCCAAATCTCCCACTGGTCTCAGATTCCAGTAGTGATATGGAAACAGCCAGGCACTTGTCTCAGGGTTCCAGAGAATGATAACTACATTTGTTGCACTTTCCTAAAGAAGTAATCCAATGGAAAAATTAAACACTACTGTGCTAAGAATAAATTATTGCACCCCTTAAAAACAATCGAACAAACAAAAATCTCCAGTGCAAAACGAGTGGCAATCACTGCACAGTGGCTGCTTAATGCACTTGGTTATGTATGTTTTTGTCTTCAAACTCTGGAGCAGCTACTCACAGATGCAGAACTGGAGTAATGATTCTCAAGTCCTTCATTTCTGCAACCGTGACTGACAAAAATGGGAGTCTTAGGCTGCTTCAAAAAGCCAGGAAGCCCTTGGAACAGCATGTAAATGGCAGCTTAAAGACTGGATATCTCACCTACAGAGAGACCAGGTGCTCCATTCCACAGGGGCAGAAGCTCCCACTGTGGACAATGGATCAGACCAGGGCAGGCCAAGCCCTCTGAGCTGCTTCAGGCACAGGACCATTGACCTCAGCATAGGCGAACTGACCTTCTCACCCAAGCATTTAGCCACTGGATCTATGTCTCTCCCCATCTCCTCAAAACTTGCAAGTCACCCACAGTTGGACAAAATCTCAATGTCCACTGATGTAATTGTCACAGATAGTTTACACTTGGGCAGGTCAGCACTACTTGTGAGAAGAGGTGACCCTCAAATATCTCTTCTGTGCTGAGCAGAGGACTAGCTCTTTTAACAATTTTTTTCTCTTGGTCCTGATTAGCAAAAGCAATCATAAGTCAGTGTCTCCACTTACATGCTGGCTTCTCTCCTTATTATTTACAGTGGCAGATAGGGGATTTTTCCATCTTGAAAAATTATTTTTACAGCCTCATATAATTTTTCTTCCTTTTTTTTTCCCCCCAAACCTGAGCTTCCTACTTATGGTCAAATCTTATACTCCACAGATATATATGTTTACTGTTTAGATCACTGTTCAAAGGCACTGCCTTTCCATCAACTTTTTAGAAGAGGTTGCACTAAAGAAAAACTGGTGGATGCAGAACCTACTATTGAGTAGCCCATTGAACTCTGAGATCTTTGCTCTAGAGATGAACCTAGAGAAAGAAGATGAGACATATATTCTGCATATGTGCATGTCAGTGGTATATCAGTTTCTAATCAATAGTAAACCTCTAACTGCCAAGATCAATAACAGCTGCAGGGTTATAGCTGTCACATAGTTTCTCAAACATATCAGCTAATAATGATTTTTGCTTTGTGTATTTTGCGTCTAGTGGAGGAAGAATCTCTACTTTCATCTTTAATGATTTCAATATTGAAATTCATATATGCTCTCATGATCAGATGTCAGGACCACAAGAAAGCTTATCCCCTAGCTTAACAGACAGTAAACACACCACAAAGATCCTACAGTCTTTCCAAATTGTGGTTCTGTAGTGTTGAGTTAACGTGGAGTTAGAGAGTCTTTTCAGTAATGGAATAGGTCAATAGCTTTTGCTTTGGAGAACTGTCTGCCAGCAACCAAAGCATTACTGCAACGGCTCAGCATGATACTTAAATAGGAAGAGTTGTTCTCTATCGTATTGTTTCCAGGACCTTAATGAATAGCTGGTAAATTGTGGCTGCCTACAGATCCTCAGGAATATGACAGTATCTGATTGAATCATCTATTTATGAATCCTTTTCTCCCATGTTTTTCCATCAGGAGATTTTGACTCTGACCATCTCACAGACAAGTGAAACAATTGTATTTTCTGTTGAAGTTGTAGCTTTGTTGTAGTTGCAAAGGTATAGAAGTGGGCAGAGCCTAAGAAAAAGCATAATATCTTTTATGAGACTAATTACTGTTGTAGAAAAAAAATTAGACACTTTTAGGCACATGATTTTTTAAATATTAAGTTTAACAAGATAATTGCAGTTGTTGGACTATCTGAGAGAAAAAGTAATTAGTTCCATTGGAAAAGGGATGGATTACAAAGCTTCAAGTTTTTCAGCTGTAGAAACTTGGACTATTCACCCAGGTAATTGTAAGTGCTATATGGTTTTTGCTCTTTAAGTGTGCTATTCCTTGAAGTCTAGGTGCAGGAAAATGGAGCTGCAGTATGCCCTGATGGATAATTGACAAAGGTTTTTGTAGTGCCCCCAAAGCAGAAAAGGAAATTAATTTTATGTATTTCTTTACTGTCTCTTCTCTTATTCTGAGAATAGCATGGCTGTGAGGGCTCTGTTCATTCACTGTGTACAGTCTAGATTATCACAAGAGCTCAAGAAAAAGCCCCACACATTAAGATCTTTTTGCCAAATTACTACCCTCAATGTCAACTGCTATATAGTGGAGAAGACTTCCTTTATCCTGCTGTGTCCTACCATGAAGGAAGGGCACAGATTTTGTTTAAATTAAGTAACTCAAATTTGGATTTTAAAATTAGCTTTTTTTTTTTAGATAATAATACTTTAATATGCACAGTATATAACTGATGTACACATGGTAGGAGCAAAGCTACTTGCTTTTACTGTTTCTATTTGTAAATATATTACAGGAAAACAGACACAATAGCCTCCAAAAGTGGGCAAGATCTTAAAAAATTAAGAGATCAATTTTTAATGCAATCCCCCTTCCTCCTTCTCTTGTCTATCAGTTTTTGTGAAAACCAAGGCTTACCAGGAATGTCTATAAGAGATTGTTTTGCTTGGTTTCAAAAGTGTTTTCCTTTGTTGGAATTCAATGGTTTTACAAGAGAAAATAATGAAAGTAAATAAAACCTGTAACCATCCCCAGTGGGGCAGAAGTCAAACGAGAGAAAGCTGATGTCTTTGAGCTGACTGAGCTACAACAGACAGGTCTTAACAGAGTAAGGCATTCCAGAGAGTGCGTTAGGGACTGTCAAAACTATCTCACTAACACCAATTAACTGGGAGATAGGGCGATCTTAGAGTTTGGATCAAAGCCTTTCTTGTCCAGATGAAAGATCAGATCAGCTTTGAAAGAAAGCTCCAGATGTCTATCAGGGGGAGAAAAAAAAAAAATCCCTCTTCTATTCAGCTTGTTTTTCAGCAAATTTTTAATTACTTTGTCAAGAAGAACAAAATAACATCCCATCTGGAGAATGTGTCAGATGTTTCATTTAAAAACAATATGAAGTCAGGAAGGTAGTAGCCAACTTAGAAGGACTGTTTGATCCTTTCCCAAGATCCCATTGCTTTTGAGGCAGAGCAACAGTAAATCATTTGCTCCAATCAGTTCTCCATTTGAGAACAAGCAATCTTTAAAAACAAAACAAAACAAAACAAAACAAAACAAAACAAAACAAAACAAAAATCCCCAAAAAACAAATGCAACTAATTTCATTCTCCTCCTTCACACAAGGATGTCACGGCATCAGTATGTAGTACATGATACAGCAAACCACATCCAGGAATAGTGAGCTCACTGTGCTGTAACTTACTGAAAAGCTTATAGTGGTTATCAACCAAATTGGCTTAATAGTGTTCCATAAAAAGTTATGTGAATAGTAAATTCAAATATATTTGATGCATTAGTGGATCAGAAAAACTTACCGGAAAACAGTATCTGACACCATGTTCATTGCCTCATTCATTTTAGAGAGCATATAGATGAGCTGATAACTTTAGAGATTAATACACGAGAGGGTTTCATTGCTAGCAAGGAACAGACATATTACAGAACATAAAAGAAGTGCACTCAAACATATTACGAACTTTGTTTTGGGGACAGAAAGTGCACATTTAGGCAGCATTTTGCCAGGGTAAGGATGCAACATGGACTCATCCTCTGTTTAACTGTCGTAACTCCTGGCATATGCTTGTGTTTTAATTCTGAGTGAGAACACAGTCGAGGGACACGTGAGTTTCTTTGTTATACAAGTGGATCAACGGTCTCGAGTTATTTTAGCATTTGTTGGGAAGGCTTTTCAGGCAAGCTTTCACAGAGCACTTAAAAATGCAAGATGTCAAGATGAAATTTTTGGAGCAATCAAAATGGATTTAAGCCTAGGCATTGAAATAAGGTTTTGTAGCTTGGGAAAAAGTACTCGACAGCTGTAGTCTGCTAGTTCAAGAACAAATTCTTCTGTGCTGTATCAACTACATTATGTTCAGAAATAGTTTTGCCTCTGCCTGCTATGACTCTGGGCATTATTTAGACTCCCTGTAGAAATATATTTACCACAAAGATGGGTTTATACCACAAAGAGCAAAGTACTCCAAGTTTTGGTGAAATATGGATTGAACTCAGAGGTGCCTTTCTCAGCTTCTTCTCTCTGAGAGGAACAGGAGGCTAGTGTTCCCTTCTAGACTTAGAATTCACCTATGTGCTGTAATCTGTTTGGACAGAGATTGGTATGTCAAAGGAACATGCTGAAAACTGCAGAGTGGAAAGCATGCAATGGCTCAAAATATGAGACCTAAATTTATGTTTCTTTTGAGCTGTGTGAGCATTAAATATTTGGATCAGAAATGTGAAGTACAAAATCCTGATTTACAGCTTACTTTGAAAAGAAACATGCTTTCAGGTACTGTGAACACTTGTTTATATGGGGCTACTGCTGCTGTTTTTCGTTTTGACTTAAAATTACAGAAGCAGAAGTAAAAATATTCCACCCTCTTAAATATCAATAAAATGCATGAATTGTATTACAAATAAAAAAGTCCATAAAATAACAGACTTGGATATATTAATATAAATATTCTGCTGTAAACAACCCAGTTGACTGAGCAAAATAAATTTATAAATTTAGGGAAGAACAACAGCAGAAAACAATGAGCATTCATTCCTTTTGGAAACCAAAGTGGATAAATAGGTTTAGTCATCTCTGTCCCAAGAGAGTCTCAAAGCATGCCTTTTTTTCAATGTAAAGTGCAAAGAATTGCATTGCATTTTGAATTCCATTTTAAAACTAATTAAAGGTTTGATTGTGCCACTTTCTCTGTGTTGGAATGCACTTCAATATGTACTCAGCTTAAGGCCTGTGCTCAAGGAGAACTACTCAAGCACTTAACATCATTAACTATGATTTTATATGCTTTGCTGGATCTGGGCCGAAATGTATAGAGCATATTACTCATCTTGCAAGTGAATGACAAAAATTAATGTCATCTAGGCAATTAATGAAATGGATTTACTCCAGATCTAGGTTGCTATATCTCAAAGCAGCCTCCTTCTCATTTAATTTAAACATTCAGGTTATTTAAGTCAGATGTGCAGGGTTATATGGAAGATTTCAGGTTTTGTTTACAGATGCACCAAAGTGGCATCATAAACATATATTTAGAGGCCAGGTTAACTAATGGGGATATTTAAAATCTGTTTTGATGTTCTTTCCTGTCCACACTGTATTTTTGATTGTTACAATATTTTAGGTTAATGTCATTTGCAATAGTTGTTCGCTAAGTATTTTTGATTGCAAGCAAAGAGCTAAAGAGAAAGTGACAATTCTGATCCCAGTTTACCAGTAAGGCTTCCTTTCATCATATATTTCCCAATCATGTGCCTAAAAAGCTCTCTTAAATAAATATCTCATGCCCCCATGTGGTTAAATTGAGAGGCTGCTGAATAAATCCTTTGGAGTTGCTTTTCTGTTTCCTATTTGCATACAGCATTGTGTACCCAAAGGAAGAATGATGACCAAACTGTGTATAGCCTAATTTAGATACTTTATCAATAATGAAAGTCTGCCCATAAGCGAAATCTAGAAAATACTGAGCTATTTTAAGCGTTACCACGGCCTAACTTAGGACAGAGTGCACAAAAATCTGACAAAAAATGCTTCATGCAAAATTGCAGCATGTACTGCATTGACCAGTGCTTAGGAGGACACTAGCTAAAATCCTTTTGTTAGTGTCTAGGCATCTTAAGCTTTTAGGTATAGTTTAATTAAAAATACACCCTGAAAATACCAACTTACAATCTAAATCAGTAGATTTAGTGTCAAAGAGGGAGATGTATGGGCTTTTTTCCTAAACAAATGTCCTATTTTAGGAGTATTGGCAAAGCAGATATACCAAGATAGATTTTTTTTTTCACATCCCACACTGAAGAATAAGACAAAATGATTATCATGTGTCACATCCAGCATCGTGTTGTTCACAACAAAAAGAAACAAAAAATTCCCCGCATGTGACTGGCCCTATGACTGTGCAATGATACTTTTCTGGATTAGAATTGGACATAACTCAGTATTTGTAATAAAACTCCTTTCCAATAATTTGTGTTCATCTAAAATCGCAGTCCTGCAGACTTGTCTATTATATACCCGTTAGTCTGCATGTGGAGACAGTGATTCAGTTCCTCTTGGACACAGACATACTTTTTGACCTGCAGTAAAAACACTGAAAGTTGTACTGAAAGATGTTAGTTGAGACACTGAAATTTTCTAAATGCCAAGCTCAGTTACTTCCATCAAAATCAAAAGCTTCTGGGCATCCCCCACCTCTCCACTCAAATGCTTTTAGCTGTCCTAAGCAGCTCCCCAGTGCTGCTGCCAAGTTTGTGGTGCCTCCCCTCTCGGTGCTCAGGGTACAATGGGTGGGTTGTTCAGCTGAGCTGATTGTTAGATGCTTATATTTATTGATTTGCCCTAAATAATTGGCACAGTCACCTGTGGAGCAGAATATGTCTGTGACACTGCAGCAGCCTAGCACATGACACTTAAATTAGCTACCTACTGTGCTCATCCCTGCCACACTCACAACTGATCAAATTAACATTACATCCATCTGTTCTGAACCAAAATCCATAGCATGGCACTAGGATGAGATCAAGCCCAAGAGCTGCCTCTTACTCGGGCCTATCGCCTGCCTGTGATGTACCACGCTGACCTCCCCTCAGCCTCCTATTGCGGTGACATCCTGTGTGAGAGGCTGGCAAGATGAACTTTAATTGAGAAATTAATATACAGCAAGGGGCAAGAAAGAGAAGAGAAAATAAGTGAAAATGGGTGTCATACAGCTGTTTGTCATACAGCAATGTGAAATTGGTAGTAATTACGCCCTCCTGTGTCTGGACAAATTTTTGCTAAATTAAACAGCCTAAAAGACACAAGGAGAGGAAGAAAAGGAGCTTCCACCCTCTGCTTCCAGCCTCTGGCAGCCTGCTCCTAAAGAACAATTTTAATTTTTTTCTTGAAAAACAAATGCAAGAGTATAGGGAACTATACGATAGAACTGCACGACTGTTGTGAATATCTCCAGTGATGTACTGTGTAAATAGAAAAATAAACAGCTCACTACTGTAAAAAAATCACAGGGCTGTAAATCCACCTAGGGGATTGTGGTGCTACCATAAACTATAAGAGCAAAGCTCAAGTGGCCTTACATAGTCACCACAATCTTGCAATGGAATTATAGCCCTTTAACTCCAAATTTACATAGTTCTTTTGCACTTTACAGAGCAAGGAACTGAGCTTTGGATCAACGTCCTGTACAGACTGTCCAGGTTTACTCTTCTCCTCCCTCTCTTTCTGCCTCCCACTCTCTTACTTCACAAGCACCGCACACAGCTCTCATTGCTACTAGCACTTCCCTTATAATGCAGCAACTTCCACCAGAGCTCGTTTGCTATTGAGGCTAAAACTCCTTGATTCTGTCTCTAAGAAATCTGTGGAAGGTTCAGGGAACTGAGTAGCAAATGAACTGACTTTTCATCTGATAAGGATTTTGAGGAACAATATCACATTAAAACTTCCTCCAGTACATGTTCATCTGATGCCCAAGCCAATACATCAGGAATTAAAAAGTGACTCTTCCAGGCCATTGCCAGCCCATCCCAGAAATGTTGGGCACTACTAGTAACTCCTAGCAAGATCAAAAAATGTTCTTTACTCATGAATTAAGGACACACTGTGTAACAGTTTTGAAGTGTTCTCTTTCAAAACAAAGTGAGGTTGCACACAGCTGTTTCAGTATATATGGGCCCCAAATCAGCACAGCAATTAAAATTTAGTAACTCTGTTTATTTTCCCCTAGTTCCTTTCAGCTGCAAATAGCATGTCCCATTCTGGATTCAGGTGGTAGATTTGTCCTCTCAGTGCTTTTTTTTTCTTTTCTTTTTTTTCTTCATGGGCTTTTCCTATTCAACTGCCCTGAGATATCACAGAGGAGCTGCAGAATAACCAGTGCATGGGCTCCCACACTCACTTGCACTTTACCATCCCCAGTTTTCCCATTAGAAACCTTCTGATCCCATGGTCACACCACAGGGATCAGATCTCAAGGATTTGCCCTCTATATTTCAGATGAACAGGGATGCACAGACAACTGAAAAAAAAAATAATTGAGAGGGAGGTAAAGCAGTGAGGAAGAGTGACTATTTTTTCACAAGACTGTAAAAATTTCAGTGCTAAAGCAGACAAGCTGCCTAGCTAGCCCAGCATGGTATCTCAAGCAATATCCAGTACCACATTTCAAAGAAAGCTGCACAAAATCTGGAATAATCAGACAACTGTCTGCATTGTTAACCTTGCCTGTTTTCAGTCAAGTTGGTACCTCTCTTCCCAAGTCCTGCTTTCATCAGCTGAGAAGCCCTTGACCCTCTCCCTGGGAGCTGGCCCTGGAAGGCAGCTTGCTTGATGGCTTCCTGACTCCTGGCATGTCCTCATTTCTTTTCCAGGTGAGATGACAGCAGAGAAGTCTGTCAAGCCTTTTTCTGGCTCCAGGTTATTTGGTCAACAGCAACAGGATCTGGCAGGAGCTGGCAAGCCTCTAGAGCTGGCAAGGAGCAGCAGGCTCCCTCTTGGTGGCTGGGTTTGTCAGAGATGAGCTCAGCCCTGACCCTGAGGCAGGGAGATGCTTGCCTGTCATGAGGCAGAAGTCCACCCCACCTCTCCCCATGTTCATGGTGGTGGGATGGGGACCTTTTGAGCTAGGTTTGTGAATTATTATTTCTATGCAAGCAACAAAAATAACTCCCAGTCATGGACCACAGCCACAGTGTTTTGGCTGTGCTGCTTCACATTCCCTGTCACTTTTCCACAATGTAAGGAGATGTTGCAGGCCTCGTGGCTATCACTCAGCTCAAGGTCAACTGACAGCACAGTCAGCTCCTTCACCACCCCATGCAAAGTTCAGTACTTCCCAGTGAAACGCTATGTCTCATTCCAGGACACTGTCTAACATCACTGTCACAAAACAGCAAAGCTGAAAGTAACAGTTTTTTCTCTCCCTTTTTCCCTTTAAAACCTACATTAAGAAAGAGAGAGAGAAACTTTATTTCATATTTGACGTATGTTACTGACCAAGCTGGACCTGCTTCTCCAGCTTGGTCAGTAAAATGCTTGCAATCTCTTTCTCTCTTCAAGAAACATTGGCATTTTCTTTTAATTTTTTTCCTCTCCTGAATGGTTTACATTTTTTTTCCTGAAGTGAAAATCAGACCCTGCAACCCACAATTCAGCTAATAAATAGTGTAATCTTCACAGTCCTCAGTGTTTATATGCAAGGCATAAGGGAACTATTAAATAAGCACAATATTTCTAGGAAAACATCATTCTGAAAAAGGGAGAACAAGGAATGAAGGCATCTGTATCTATAACTAACACAGGTTCCAAGCTGAAAAAGGAAAAGAAGAACATGGAATAATGAATCTATTAAGAGTCCCTTGGTTAATAGTTAACTTGAATAAAAACTGCTAATGATTTTTTAAAGTCCTGAAAGAGTTTTTAAGATATAATTTAATGTTGTTTCTTTTTTTCACATGCACTTTCCATTGCTGCCTGTGGACCCTAGATTTAATCAGATTTCTCATTCTTCTAAGACTATGAAGTCTTTCTTGACTTGCAGTCAACCAAAGCACTTTCAATAATGTATGTAAAAGGGTTTAATTTTTAATAGACAAGAATGGGCTAGAGCTGCTACGCACTGTAGTAAATTCATAAGTACAGTATTATACTCTGCAGAGCAGTTAGTAAAAAAGAAGAATGTATTTATATCCCAAATGTTATTGAAAACATGTTTATTTTATTACTAACACAAATGTATAATTGAAGAACCTGTCTAATCCGGAATTATTGTTCACACCTTATTTACCAAGAAGATAAAGTCGGTTTTAACTTGTTACCGTAATAACTCAAGCCTCTCATTGTTTTCTGCTTCTCATGCTGTTCTGCTGCACCAAAAGCTCAAGAAAAAAAAAATCCAAACCTATCAAAATGTGAGGTTACACAATTATATCCTGGATTTAGCTAATAAAGGAGGAAATATCTTCTAACACCGGAGACCGATTCATAGGGGTTAACCTTAAAATCAGATTATTCGTACCTTGATATTTGCATGCATTTGTCCTTTACTACTATTCAGCTAACAGGAAAGCTCAGAGCTACATGTAGATGAAAATCTGGTTTAAAACTGATGGTCTTGTTCTGCAAATCAGAGAGGGTTTTTTTCACAAAGGCTGTTTTTCCTTACCAAGCTATAGCACACAAAGAAGGGGTCTTTCATAGCAAATTCCCCTATTCTTCTGCAAAATCCCAAAAGCTGAGCTAATGCATCATTAATAAAGAATGAAATTATCACTGTGCCAACAGTAATTGTAGAGATGTTGAGGTTTTATACCTGTGGTATTTCAGCAGAGTCATTCCTGAGTTAGTATTGTTTTCCTAATGAAATGAGGCAAATCTGTTTTTCTATGCATAAGTGTGTGCCTATAAGTCACCCTTGATAACTTTCAAGTGTAGAAGTTGAATTTGGCAGGGCGAAGTCTCACTGAAATTTGACTTCATGATAACGGGCATGGCAAGAGAGGATAGACACGCTGCTCACGCAGAGATCCTACAGTAAGGTTAATCCTAACTGGACCTCAGAGTAATACACACTGTCATTTACTCTTCAGTCACAAAGTCATGGGAAACCAAGCTTCACTGGTTCCTCCGATCACTGAAATATTTACTGTCAGTACGAGAGGAACACCAGGCATACATACATATACAATGTCAGCATACTGAGTGCGGCGGAGGTATGACTATCTGCTTTGAGCCATACATATTCCAGGCAAATACACCTTGGATTGTGCACCAGAACTGAAGCACAGCACAGCACAGCAAAGCGAGCACAACCCACTGCATGCCGTAGGAATGGGTAAAAAATGAACAGAATTGCTTGCCAATAAAAAAAAATTATACATTTTTAAATCTTCTTACTTCAAAATGAGCCATAGAATAGGTCATATAATACATAATGGCAGAATGACTATATTATGAATGATTTATGATTATGGAAATGCTTATTGATGGCATGAGTTATATCATGCAATTTTCACACAATATGTTGTTAATAATGGATAAGGATTTCTCAGTATATTCTTATATAAAGAAAGAGCAATATTAAAAGTTGTTTCACTGGAATTAAATAACTTACTGTGCATTGAGTTGCTTATAAAATTGAGCTACTCTTGCCATTACTACTAATTAAATTTTTATGTCAAATCTTTAAAGTAGATGTACATCAAGTCACTGCAGTAACTCATCACAGATCAGATCCACCTTACTGTTGTACCACTAAGACCAAATAAATGTTCTTTCCTGTACCTAGATGTACTAGATGAAGAGAAAAAAAGAAGCAAGCACTATCTTGTCCTAGTTTGTAGCATGCACTTCCAGGAAAACTCTTAAAATTGGCCCTGCCTTAGAGGCTTGTTTCACATGTAGATGGGAGGGCTCACTCCTATTTAACTGTCAATTTTCAAAATAGAAGCTCAGTTACGGTCAAGTCCTCTGAATAGCTTGGCTGACATGTGATATAAGACAGCAAGAAAAAACAAGTGTGGAACAAGAGGCTAGGAACTCTAAAGTTGCTTCCAACAATACTCAGGGCCCCCTCCCCTCCATATGCCTTAATCAGACCCTTTGTGGTTCATGCTGGAGCAATTCCGGAATAGACAGCCTTCTTCCCCAACACTGTTTGTTGCCACCAACAAATGTGTCTTCCCTCCACAAATAAAAAATTTTAATAAATCATGACAGAATGCTTCAGCTGCCTCATTTTGAAGTCAGCTGGGCCAGCTTATGCCGCTACTGAAGACGGTCTAAATGCAGCAGAATTATGCAGTCACATTGATGAAGAGTGCTCTCATTATCCATTCTGGTACTTGAGTGCTAGGGTCTGACAAGCCCTTCCCCAGGAAAGATAATGAACAATCATCATAACTGCTTGACTTGAAATTTCCAAAGAGTTCCTGCTGTAGAGCCATCAAAAGCAAATTAATCCATAAGTACAGGAACAGTACAGGGACAAACAACTCTCTGACTACCTGGCATATAACACACCTGGAATCTTCATTTTACGTTGATTAGAAAATCAACATACATAGGAGACAAACTGAATTTCAAGAAAGCCTTGTGCAGCTTAGACAACAACAATATATTTTCCTTTTCTGTCTAGGGAAAACAGAATTTGTATTTGTGCCAAACAATGCAGTAGAGTTTTTGTGTCTTGCCAATTCCATTTAATTTAGAAAGTAAATATCTTCACACAGCTAATTGAAAGACCATTGATCAAGAGAGGTTCATAAAACAGAAGCTAGGTTAAAGGAAAGCCCAATGGTAAATGACCACATGTTAGATAGATATTAGTGCATGAATTGCATTCATTATTGTCTTTATTGTTACCATAAAGAAAAGGAACTTGGAAAATCTATGTGTTCCCACAGATGGAAGCCCCCTGACATGAGGCTGCAGAGAGTCAGGAACCTGAACTCAGCTCCCAGTGAAAAGAGACAGTTGGTGCTCCTGACCTGCCAGAGCACTAAGAGGACATGGGCTCCTTTTAGAAGTCTTCTCCATCAACATCCTCCTTTTATTGCCTCTGTTTTCCAAAGAATCTGGCCCAGAATTGCAAATACAAAAATTCTTGTATCCCCAAAACTCCATTTCCTTGCCAAGAATATTTATTATTTTGAGAGAAAAAAAAAAAAAAAAAGAGAAGTCATCTACTCTGAGACAAGGGCTAATTCCAGGGCACTCTGCAAACAGACAATGCTTTCTTACTTCCTACATACATTTGTTTCTGTATGCACATACAACCACTCTTCATGAATGGTTGGTCCAGTATCTTTTCCCACCCGATCTAGCACATCCCACTCTAAAACAACGTCTTGTAGAACAGTCCCAGAAAATGCAAAGGGGAAGCATTGTCCCTTGAGATCATGAAGAACTGTGCTTATTCCCATCATACTTCACTTTTTCCAGCAGTCTTCTGAAGGAAGCACCAGATCATAGAATCATAGAATCATAGAGTC
>NW_010115654.1:0-624 GCF_000699245.1 Pterocles gutturalis
GGAAGCGGGGACGGTGAGGTGTCGCTGGGACTGTAGCCAAAGCCCAGGGATACAGAATTCCCTCCCCTTTCCCCGGTGGGGCTGTCTTCTCTGCGGCTTTGTTCTGTTTTCCACCCAGGAGAGTGTGGGCTGCTGCTGGCAGCTACAGGATGAAGTCGCCTCCCTGCTGCATGTCTCTTTCTTCCCAAGCATCCCTGGAGGAACCAGGGAGCAGCACATCCCTGGGCTCCCTGGAGTCCAGTGTTTTCTCCAGTGAGGAAGAGCAGGGGCCCCTGCTCCAGAAGGTCATTCCCTCCTTGGACTGTTTTACTATCAATGTAGGAGGCAGCCGCTTTGTGATGTCCCAGCGAACTTTGTCTTGCTACCCTGACACCCGTCTTGGCAAACTGGCCGTGGTGGTCTCCGCTGCCCGGGATGTGGCCTCTGGCCTCCTTGAACTCTGTGATGATGCCAACCTTGTGGAGAATGAATATTTCTTTGACCGGAGCTCACAGGCGTTTCACTACATCCTGAATTACTACCAGACAGGGAGGCTGCATGTGATGGAGCAGCTTTGTGCACTCTCCTTCCTGCAAGAGATCCAGTACTGGGGTTTGGCTGAGCTCAGCATCGATTCCTGATGCA
>NW_010115654.1:655-3519 GCF_000699245.1 Pterocles gutturalis
TGGGGGGAGATGTGGCATGCAGGATTGTGGGCTTGGTGAGCTCAGCTTTGACTTGTGTGCAGGGACACTCAGATGAGAGATCCAGCAGTGGGGGTAGGTGAGGTAGTGGAGCATTGGGAAAAGCATGCTCAAAGCTTGATGAGTTCACCCCTGAATCCTACTCTAGAGGTGGATGGGTGCAGGAAAAGGGGGGAGGTGTGTTGGTGAGGTTACTGTTGACCTTTGCTGTGACAGGCTGGGAGTGGGGTAAAGATAGTGACACCCTAACAGGAGCAGGGCCTGAGTTGTCCTGTGCTGGGTTTGGACTGACCCTGGAAGCCCTAAATGCTTGAAAGGGACAATACTGGAGATGAAAAAGGTTGTGAAAGGAGAGATGTCTTTTCAGTCATCCAGTTTGAGGTTATTGTAGTTAGAGGGATTGGATGTGGATTCAGGCATGGTGCCAAGAGGGTTTGGAGCCTCCCCACCCCACACTTTCTATTCTGGAGAATTTCCAGATCCAAGATGGAGAGGCAGAAGGAGGGGTGGTCACCTGCCAGGCTGCGTGAGTGTGGCACGGCTCCAGGAGGAGCTGTGATGGGAAGCATCACCCATGGATGTAGCAGCTTTCAGGGAGGGGGCAGCAGCAGGAACATGCCTCACTGGAGACAAATTGTAACAGGCAGCATAGGAATGAGGTGGATTTTGACTGAACCAGCCCCAGGACATTTCTGTTAATTCTATTTGCAGTTACTTGTATTTTTTTGCCACCGTTTTTAGTGTTACGTGTGTGTTAGTATGGAAGAAATGAATTCTCTAAAGAGTATAACTGCTATTTATCTAAAGCAAAATTATTAGAAAGAAAGAAAGAAGCAACCCCAGCCCAAAAGGTTACGAGAGTTATCCTACCCTAGCATGGTCCAGTTCTGCAGCTGTGACAGTTGGATCCTAGTCCTCATCCCTTTCTTCCTTCGCTAGTAGGTGTAATGAAAAAGTCCTACTTCTTTGGTGGTACAAGGAGCTACAGACCTCTTTGGCATGTGTAGGAGTAACTGTGTGTCAAGTGAAGGCAAAATTGCATAGCCTCTTTGTCTAAGGCTTGAGATTTGCAGCAGTCAAGAAATACAGATATGAAAGAAAAGGATTTTTTTTGGTGTGCTTTGGGAATGTTTTTGTTTCATGAAATTATTCTGTAAATATATTCGTGCTCTAACAAAACACTCAGCTATGCATTTGCAATCTGTAAGTTTACTCAGCACAGATGCTTGTGCACTTTATGGTGTGAGGACCCATACATTTAAAGAAAGTAAGATAATTTGTCATCTTAGTGTGTATTGATCAGAACTTTATCCATGAACTGCATGGCTTTTGTTGTGCCTTCCCTTTTAGTAATGTAGATATATACCAAGGTAATAAAAATGCAATATAATTAATAAAATTGAGGACAATTTAGAAACAGAGGGTCTGGTTGTGGCAGGGCTGCTTACAAGAATGCATGGTAGTCATGTAGCAGATCCTACTGTAGTCAACATGATCCATATAAATAACAGGCTATCAGAATAGAATTGCTCTGTACATACAAACTGTTACTGATGTGAAGTGAGGGAATAGAAATATCACGTCAATTGAAATGTGCTGCAGGGTCTCAATAAAATCATCAACTCTTTGCTTGACATCAGGGTTTTCTGAGCTCACGTAAGGTGTACTTCAATGTGTATTCTTATGCCTCACATGTTGGAGGATAAGAAAAACATATGCATATTGGTGTTAAAAATCTCTTTGGGGGTTTTCTGGGCAGGTACTTCAGGAGGAAGGAGCTGAGTGAAGCCTTAGACATCAAGAAGGATGCAGAAGAACTGGATGCCCAAGATGAGGAAGAGGACTTTTCTGGTAGCCTCTGTCCCAATGTCAGACAGAAACTTTGGGAAGTTTTGGAAAAGCCTGGCTCCTCTGCAGCGGCCAGGACTTTCGGCACTCTGTCTATGGCTTTTGTTGTTGTGTCCATTGCCAACATGGCTTTGATTTCGGTAGAGCTGAGCTGGCTGGCCCCACCGCTACTGGATGCCCTAGAGTACCTGTGCATTGCGTGGTTCACTGTGGAGTTTGTTCTGAGGTTCCTGTGTGCACGGGATCGGTGTTGTTTTCTAAGGAGCGTGGCAAACATCATAGACCTCCTTGCTATTTTACCTTTTTACATCACGCTGCTGGTGGAGAGCCTGTGTGGTGGGGAGAGCTCCCAGGAACTGGAGAACGTGGGGCGCATTGTCCAGGTGCTGCGGCTGCTCAGAGCCCTGCGGATGCTGAAGCTGGGAAGGCATTCAACAGGTACTTTTGGCCGTGGCAGTGGTAGATCTCATTTTTGCTGCCTACAACAGCTGTTCGTGGGTGCAGCCCCCACTTTGTGTGCATTTCTGCCTCACCTTTTCACCCAATCTAATGTTAGCAGTAATGGCTTGTGAAAATCTTACTTTTGGACATTGATAATTGAGTGGCAAGGGCCTTCTCCAATAAATTTTAGTTCTTTGTAAAGCCAGTGTATATGTTTTCACAGAATATTTACAAAAACAGGCCCCAGAGTTGCATACTGCAAGTCATCCACCAGTCATTCACAACATCATAAATTTACAAACGTGTGTTCGATTTGAATTGGTCAGGGATGAAGGAAGAGAAGAAGCAGATCACTGACCCACGCTTTCTGTGTTATCAAAAGCCCACTTTTGACAGCTTATAATTACCTGTCACAATTTGTTTTGTTAAGAACTATATGCAGAGAAATATATCATGATTTTGGCTACCTCCTATGTCCTGAAAACAACCAGGATGGCAGTGTTTCAAGAAAACTGAATCATGCCAAGCAGTGCGCCGCGGGGCTCCCTGGCCCTGCT
>NW_010115654.1:3550-35418 GCF_000699245.1 Pterocles gutturalis
TGATACCCATGATGTGATGCATGGAGCACAGCTGGGGGCTGTTTGCTGGATGGGCCCAGGCACAGCTCAGAGCAGCAGTGTCAGGTTCAGTCAGCATTCACCCATCGGTGTGGGACCCTTGCTGCCCAGGCACTTCTGACAGGTCAGCAGACAGCAAGCAGGGGTAGGGTGGAAGGTGAAATGATTTCTCAGATCACTTTCTTTCACTCTTTCTGAGTAGTAAAGGGAAGGCATAAAAGGTAGTGTTTTCCAGTGGGAATTTATCAGAGGAAGCTGGAAATGATTGAAAGGTGTTGCGTTTCCCTTTGTGTCTACCCCAGTTTTGTTACCTCTTCATGACATGTGCATGTCTGGATACATGCAAGAGCAAAAGCCATACTCCCACCACACCCTCGCCGTGTCATGATGTTGTCCAGTGCTTGGCATTTTCAAATTGATTTAATTATGTTCCCACTTAAATCAGTGCTGACTATGGCACTGAATTTGATGGGAGACATGTTCAGCCAACACTCAGAGCTTTGAAAACTCAGTTCCTAATAGTAAATCATGGTCTCTGTCCTGCGATACTGGCCTGTTCTGAAGATGGTGATGGCTGTTCTTGCGTGGCACTCCATGTGTCCTTCCAGGATTTCCTGCCATGGAGCAGGAAGGGGTTGATGCTTCTCTTTTTTGGAGAGCCATCTCCACCCTCTTTGTGAACTGGCCCTACTCCAGCAGGCATTACAGTGTGCTCGCAGCGGCAGAATGTCTCTCTTAATTTTATTCCCACTGAAGGGCGGTGAACCTGCCTACCAATGTCAGGGAGTAGCTTTAGTGCTGCTGAGCATAGTCATAGTGGTTTAAGAAGTCTCTTAATCTTACTCACCTACCCTAGATTATGCCTCTGGTGATGCTAACTGTCCCTTAGAAAGCAGTTGGAAGGAAGCTGATAATGATTCAGTCTGTCAATGAGTTTGTTTTGCTTCATTATAATTTTTCCAGGGTTTGGCAGGGTTTGGGTTTTGGTTTTTTTTTTTTTTTTTTGCTAGAAAGGCTGCTACCCACTTTTGATGGTAGCTGTAATGTGAATGCATTCCTCTCTAATTGTGTTTTGAAGATAAGATTTCAACTCATCAAGGCAGTTTTGTGCTGAATAACAGGATAGTGATCCAAAAGTATGTTGATTCTTGTTATAAAGTTTCCAGTTTATCATACGGTATTGTTACAGAATGAATGCATGAAGGCTGTTTCTATCAACTTAAAACCAGATGTTTCAGACACTTGTATAATAACGGTTAGCTTCAGGGAGGTCAGCTTTCAGGGATGGTCTAAACTTTTGTGTCTGTATACCTTAAATTTATTAAAATACTACCACAGTTCATATCACAGTACTGTGTTTATAATTCCATGTTAGGTAGAAGTGAATTAATTATATAAAAATCTAGTTTCCTACCCTGGAAGTGAGCTATAGCCTATTGGAACCAAAGTACCAATTTCAGCATACAATAAGTAAAGTTCTAAACCATCTTGGATTGTCATCGCTGTCCTTGCATTGTTGGTAGTTCAGCGTCACTGCCTGCTTAGGCCCAGAACACTAAATCAAATCTGTGTCATTTAAATGTAGACAGTCGCTGTTTTGGTCTTCTGTCAGAGGAGATGCTGCTCCTGAGGTGAAACGTGGCCCTAATAAATCAGAATAGAAACGGGCCCTCACAGATCTGAATGCCTGTGCCTGACCCTGGAGGTGGGTGGCAGAAGGGAATTCTGTTGCTGTGGTGCTAAACACACCACTGACCACAGCTGATGACTCACGACCAGCCGGTGAGTACCGTGGGCGGAGACCATCCTCCTTGCACGTACCTAGGCAGTCCTGATAGATCTCATTGTTTAGGGGCAGCACTGCAGCCAGTTCATCACTCTCGCCCTGGGTCGGGCAGCTTCAATCCTCCTCCCAGACAAAGCTTCCTGCTCTGCTCACCCGTGTGGCAAAAGGAGCACGAGATCAGAAGAAAGAGATTAGGAAATCTGTGCCTGCGGGCGGAAACTCGTCTTTCAGCAAGGTGGGGTGATCGCAGCTACAAGAACATATCTGATGCTGTGCAGACCCCCAGCAGAGCTGGGATCACAGCAGCAGCCTGGCTCTGCTGCCAGGAGCAGAAACCAGCCAGGAAAAAATGTCAGTTCATTTTTTCACTTTTTTTTTTTTTTAAAGACATTACAGAATAAACCTTTTGTGGGTAATGGACAGAAAAAGAAATGGAAGAAACATGTCTACCCCTTTGAAAGCTGAACCCAGCTAACAAGAGCACCTTCCAGCACCAGTAACCGAGCTGTGATGGCTCCTGGCCAGGACACCTCCGAGGAAGTCCTGAGACATGCTGAGGTGTCTGCACAGGAACAGCCTGAGTTCGGCCGTGTGCTAGGGCCCAGAGACGTTTCAAAATAGTATAGCAGAATACGTCATTTGTTTGAATACACCAAATGAATTCCCACTTAGAATGAGCTGTAGAGTCTACTAAGTTATCTGATTCATAGATTTGTCTAAAAATGTATCCTGGCTTTGTCTGAAGACATTAAGAGAAGGAGAACTACCACTTCACTGATAATTCATTCTGGTGATTATGTAGCCTCACCAAATTAATTTGAACTTCTTTTTTCCATTTCAAGTTCCGGCCACTGTTGTAGTTCCGGGCTGGTGTATTTTTTTGTTTTTTTTTTTTTTTTTTGTTTTTGTTTTTGTTTTTGTTTGTTTGTTTGTTTGTGTTGCATTCTCTTTGACAAATTGAAGGGATCTTCAGTTATTATTTTCCTTTATGATAACCAAGATAACTCTTCAATACCGAGTTTTCTTTTTGATAACTGAGAAAGCTTGATCTCTGTTTTTCGAGACACTGAATAATTTCTGTTACACTTTTGTGCACTTTCTGCAGTTTTTCAGTACTTTTGTTTTAGAATAGGATAATAGAACGAGGAATAATAAAACAAATTCAGATTCCTTAACAGCCAGGATAATTAAGCATAGCAAAAATATTTTACTGAAGGTGTCATCAATGTGATACAAAGAGTTAGCAGTCTCTGCCCCATTCCTCCTTATTTTGTCCTGGTTTATGTGAGAGTTGCACTGGTGTTTAGCTAAAATAGCCTCAAGATCCATCATAAGGTGCAAACCCTGGCTTATACGGTACTCATTTATGCTTTTGAAAGAAGTGCTACGGAGACAACTTTAAATTGGAGTACTTTCTTCCTAGGTAACCTGAAAGGACTTATTCTTCTACTTTGTTCAGTGGAAAGTTTTACAGAGAAATGGATGATAGTAACTTCCCTGGAATGTGAGAGTTTGATCTGGATCCTCGCAATTGTCTCCTCACACAGCTTTTGCACTGCCTATCTTCAGTGTGTAGAGGCAGTCATACTAACAGAGAAGAGAGTACACTGATACATTGTGTTCCTCTTGTGTGGCAAAATTAAACTATATAATAAACATTCCAACCAACAGTTCATAGTTACAGTAATAAAAGACCTGGATATGGGCGAGTCCTTAACTGGGGTTGGTAGAAGAAAACACTGAAGAAGACATTCCTTGTGACCTCTAGTTTCTACTTCCACTGTTTGCTGTACATAAATGAAAACTTTAAAACCCATTAGACCTGAAGGAGAACAGGAAGAGCCAAAAAACAAGAATAAATTTTAACATCTTGTAGTTTGAGACTGAGGAAAGAAAAGCAAATGGAATTGTTTATTACCCTAATGAGCACATGGAGTCTGCCAGCAGAGGCAGACCTCCAGTAAGCTATTTTTGCAGACACTGGTTTGGTTAGAAGTGTACCCCATGAAGGATAATTCATAAGCATTGTGTTTTTCTCACTTATTAAAGAAAATATAGCACATTTTAAAAGAACAGTATTAACAACTGCTCCAAAATCACTTGTGACTCGAAAGATAATTTCAGTCTCCCGTGTGTCTCAGATGAGTTGGTACCCTGCTGTCTTCCTTCTTTGTTTATGTATGCAACATTTATCCATTGCACCACTATTGGATTTACTTTCCTGCTTGCTTTGTTGGGCCGTCTAGCTCTAAAAGAAATGTGGGGGGTTGTGGAGAATGGTCAGCTGTACACGAATTCCCAGTGCAGCTCATGGGCAGTAGGACTGATGCAGTACACTGCTGAGTTAACAGGAGAGTACCATGTTTGCACTGGGAGGCTTTGCTATCTCCTCTTTCGGCAGAAGTGCAGCTGCTGCTGGAATACTGTGTTTGTTTTGATGACTACAGATAAAGATCTTGATAGTTTTTTGGGGGGAAGAGAGGTCAAAGAGAGGCTATGAGAACTATAAAAGAATTGAAAAGAGTCCTTAGTAAAGAAAAAGTTACTGAGTGACTGAACTGGGCTCTAAGCATGCACTTTGGAATACAAATTTGGTAAGTAAGTGTTGCTTGGTGCAAGAGAAAAATGTGACAATGGCTGGAAAATAGGAGCTTGGCACATTCAGACTGAAAGTAGGGAGCGGGTGGTTTTAGTGTGGTTTTTAATAGTTCTTTAGGTAACATCAAAAATTTTTCTAGATCTTCTGTTAGAGCCAATTATTAAATCAAGATTCGTTAGTTTTTCTAAATTATACGCATACATAGTTCAAACGATAAGTAATGAGGTGAATTTCTATGCTCTCTATTAAGGAAACAGATTATATTAGTGGTTCAGTCTAACATTTTCATCTATTTCTTTAAATCCTGTTTTCCCAGTAGCGTTGAGAGGAGCACCTGTTTTTCTTAAGGCATGTTCACTAGCAGTCAAAGCAAAAGCATAAGGCAGTCAGCTTTCAAATCAGAGATGTTTCACAAAGTGATGACAGCAGCTATGTGAATCAGCCTGCTGACGGCATTTCTTGTCTTTCAGGCTTGCGGTCTCTCGGGATGACTATTGCACAGTGCTACGAGGAGGTTGGCCTTTTGCTGCTTTTCCTCTCTGTAGGAATCTCTATATTTTCCACTGTGGAGTACTTTGCTGAGCAAGGTGTGCCAGGAACAACTTTCACAAGCGTACCTGGTGCTTGGTGGTGGGCAACAACTTCCATGACGACTGTTGGCTATGGTGACATTAGACCAGACACTACCATTGGTAAGGTGGTGGCCTTTATATGTATACTGTCAGGAATACTGGTTTTGGCATTGCCAATAGCTATAATAAATGACCGGTTTTCTGCTTGTTACTTTACACTGAAGATAAAAGAAGCTGCTCTTCGGCAGCGTGAAGCTTTAAAGAAACTCATGAAGAACTCATCCAGCGACTCTAACATCAATGTTAATTTGCGAGACATATATGCACGCAGTGTCATGGACATGTTACGGTTAAAAAGCAGAGAGAGAGCAAGCACAAGGAGCAGCGGGGCAGATGATTTTTGGTTTTGACTTTCAAGTTATTTAGTGTTGTAGAGCAAATAGACTACTTCAAAAATGTAGTATTGAGCATCTCTTTTTTATTATTACTCACCTCATAGTGTATTTGCTTTTCCAACTGGAGTTTTACTTAGTTGGACAGACCGAGATAACCATTGACTACAAAAGGCAGAATTCATAGCATGGAGTCTCTCAAGGAGCTCTGAAACCTGCTATCAGAACTAGATCATGGTGGGTGAGGCAGGAAACATCGGATCTATCAAAGTAAAACAGTGACACAAACACTTGTCTATGAATCCTATGTCCTTGCTAATGTATAATAATAAAGTCTTAGCAAAAATGGTCATGGTGTTTTGAATTTTAAAGATCTATAAGATTTGTATTTGCATCGGAAGACCAAAAGAGACATTAAGAAAAATTGAAAAGGGAAGTCTAAAGGCGTGAAATGTTGAATAAATTTACGATGACATTCCTATAATGAGCTTCATCTTGACCCCCAAGAATGTCACCAGCTTCTACTCTGTTTTCATGAAAAAGAGGTTATTAGACCCTGGGGGGAGAATTTCCTCATTTGAAGAGAAGCAAAGTGGTACCAGATACATGGTGGATGTCAGGAGACAGGTGAAAGTATTAAGCAGATTCAAGATCTGCAGTGAAGTATAACATAGTCACGAAATAGGTGCCCTAATGCAGACCATCCTCTGCAGTTGCTCTAGAACTGGCAGGAGCTGATACAGCCTTTGCAGCATGGAAGTAGTAGTTTACAAACTTAGTTTGAACCATGCCTTCTCTGTGTGTTTTGATTCCTAGAACTTATTTGCTTAGCTGAGCAGTTTTTGTGCTAAAGTCACTGGTAGATATCACAAGAAACAGAAATGGTGAAAGATAACAAGCTCCTCATTTCTCTGTCTCCTATTAAAATCAGTGAGTAATCCAAGTGGGTCAGATTCTTAAAAATATAATAATCTTCACTGGCCCATTATTAGAAATATTCTTCATCAAAATCTTCTGTTCCAAAGGAAAACAGAGCACTGGTTGGGCTGGATGGTCAGTCTAATGCCATAATTAAAGTAAAAAAAAAAGACAATCAAAGGTATTTTCAGCCAAGTTTCCCACCACTTGCTTCTCCTGTGGCCCAATATCATTCTTAGCAAACAAAGTTTTTCTTTAATATAATTTCACTATCCACATTGACACACTATGCATATAACTCAGCTAGTAGGTTAAATTTAAAAACTCACAAACCTCTGTCATTTCATGTTTCTTGTGGGTAATGTAAGTACAATCATAATTTGCATTTGACATGATTTCAACATACTAAAAAGAAACATCTATTAACTGTGGATTATTTAATTTGATATGGTATTTATGTATATAGAAGGTTTAAACTGCCTTAAACTAAACTGAATGGGTGAAATAAATTGCTTTTAGCATTGAATAATACTTGTTTTGAAACAAGTGTGTTTTCCTCCCATCTCCTACAAATGGTGGTGTAAACACAATACAGCAGAATTTTCAAAGGCTCCAACCTTAATGCAAAACAAGGAACATTTCAGAATGAAACTTCTTCTGATTTGTCAGCTGGTGTCAGTCAGCATTTGGATTTGGGGCCAATACACACATGCGGTTGTCACCAGGGTCAGGAGGAAGCCAAGGGAAAACGCTGGAGACCAGAAGAGTGTGTCTTGCTCTCCCAGAAACTGTCCAGGTGTCAGAATTTGTAGGTCCGCCTCTTGGTTTGTGTTACACAGGGAGCAAACTGTGTTATCACAGAGTCCCCCCTGCCCCAATGCTCTATGAATCCACAAATTCCCGTTGATGTCCAGGAGACAAAAGTACTTCTGCAGGGGAAGGTTTGGTGCAGCCCACTCTGGGTTATTATTTCATAGCTCCTCAGAGCAGGAAGTCTTCCAGGCTGCACACATTGTACGAGCTGTTTCTCATTCAAAAGTCATTCTAATTATAATTAGGAGGAAGCTTTCATTGTGGGAAGGCTGTTTTGTAATGTCTCTTGTGCTTTCTTGTACAATGTCTGATCTCTGTTTGAAAAAGGAAATGCAGTTAGATAACTGATTGATTCTCTTTAGGGAAAGGCTGCTTTTGTTACATCCTGTGCTTTTTACGAAGGACTCAAAAGAACGAGAGAACTGTTCTGTGATGTATCAGTTGATTCCCTCCTTTCAGCTGCTCTGGAGAGAAAGTTTCCTAGAAATGCCCATGGGGGAGCATGGCTGCGACTTATCTAGTAGCTGCTTTGGCTTCTATTTTCAGACCTCTTGATTTTAAATTTGAAGTCTCACAAGAAATGTTTGTCAATCATGTTGTTTATGCAGCAAGGTTATCTATCAAGTTATGGGCTGAGACTAGCAAATCATCATTTGCAGATGAAGGCCAGTTCTTCTTTCAGCTTGTACAGACGGAAGAACCAGAGCATTCATGCTAAGCAACAAGCAGGACAGGACATTACAACTCTGAACCATGAAGTAATGCCATATACTTACTACAACAGATTTGGAATATATCTCAGTCATCACTAAGGCACCAAATTAAGAATGTTACTGTGCTATCTTTAGAATATCACACTGATGGTAAGCAACTACTTCTTGTCCTTGCATCTGTTCTGCCATTCCCATCTCACAGCAGACTTGGCAGAAAGGATCGTGTATTAGAGTATCAGTAACACTGGCTAAAAATCCAGCATTTTGGCTCAAAACACCAAGTACTTTCAAAACTAGCATTACAGAGTGTAGCTGCAGCACTTAGAGCCATGTATTAACCTTGGTTCCCTAGTAGAGGAAGCAGTAATAATGAAAATGCAGTAGCAGAAACCACAATCTGAAAAATCTTGTGTATTTTTTTGTAGATGCTTAGGGGCAGCTTTTAGTTGGGGACAGTGTGGTCCAACCCCACCAGCAGTTTTTAAACATCACTAAAATTGTTCTTTTTCATTGTTACTTTGAAGAAAGCCAACAGCCTCCTGAGGTGCACCAGGCAGAGCATTGCCAGCAGGTCAAGGGAGGAGGTCCTGCTCCTGTGCTCAGCCCTGGTGGGACACATCTGGGTGACATGTCCAGTGCTGGGCTCTCCAGTGCAAGAAACACAGGGGTGTACTGGAGACAGTTCAGCAAAATATTGGAGTCCCAGGTTGCAGAGACCAGCGTATTGGAGAACCCCTGTGTGCAGGAGAAGTGGGTCTGCTGGTAGCTGTGGAGGGATTTGTCACTTCTGGGGGTAACTTGTAGAAAGGTATTTAGAAATTTGTGTTGCCTAATATTTTATAAGTGTCTAATATTGTGATTTACCGGTTGTATTACTGATATAGACCCTGAACGCATAGTTCACCGATCACTGTCTAATTATGTGGTGTTAGTAAGTCAATGAACCACTTCAATCTTTATTTGATATAAACTATGTAAGTTGAGCAATTCCCACCACCCAGGAGAGGAGTTTTTCTGGACAACTCTGAGCTTGTGGGATTGCCGTGTGGCACAAAAAGGAGCAGAATGGAAAGGAGAAAGCTATGAAGCCTTTTACAAGGTAATGCCCAATTATTTTTGTTTTCTGACATAAAAAAGTATTATCTTATTATAATTGTTTTGACAATGACTGACATGCTTTTCTTATTTTCTGCAGTATTATCTTCTCAGCCTCCATTAAGGTGTACAGGCATACACACAGCTCTGCCAGCATGTGTTCTGTTGGGATGCCAACCATCTAAACTGGACTAGAGCAGCTGCTGCGGACGCCTCCAGTGCTTCGTTCTCCGTGCTCTGATCACGGAGCCTTGCTGCGGAGAGGGTGGAGCAGCGCAGGCTGTGGTCACACCTCTCAGTGCAGACAAGGGGTCTCCAGGGCTCTGGGCTCTTGAAAATATCATTCGCTAAAGAGAAGGGCTGGAGTCAATAACTTCTCTAGGACTGAGATGCATTTTTTCATTTATAACCTCTTGTCAATTAGGTTTTTAAGAATTTGAATGAGTCTTGCAATTATTACAGCTTTGCCTCTTATTTAAACACAAGTGCTAGAAAACACAGACATCTCCAGACAAAAGCAGAGCTGCCATGCACTCACTGTTCGTTAAGAGTCTGATGAGGTGTTTAAGTTTGGTGTAAATAGTGAGCTTGACCTGATGAGCAGTCAGTAACTAAAGCTATTCCTTCAGAAGATGTACTTTCATGATAAACTAAGCTGAAGAACTCGGTTACAACTAACTTTTTTTGTTGTTTTTGGTATATGAGATAGAATCTTTTCTGACAAAACCTGGACCCTGATGTGTAGGACTGGTGCTCCTGCTAGAGGATGGCACTGTCAGCAGGAGGGAGAGCAGAGCCCGTTCTGCAGGTGGCTCTCACAGGGGATCTTGAAACACGTGAGCGTGCGCACTCCTCGCAGAAAAACAGGAGGGAAATTGGGTGCAGATGGGTATCACAGACTGCGGTGTTATAGGATTTCTATATGAAACCAAACAACTCTAAAAAACCAACAAAGCCTATTTGATGGTATTTGGAGCACTACTATCTGTTGTGTTAAGTTTCTGCTCTGCAGAGGTCAGCCACCCGTTTAGCTGGAGTGAGGTTACAGAAGGGATCCCACCTAGTGTCACAAAAGAGCCACCAGCGGCTCCCTGTCTGCCCCAGACCCCCAAGAATTTGCCTGAGAGATGGAATTATACCAAAAAATGAGGAACCTAGAACAGCCTGAAGTTCAGTTGGGTCTTTGAAAAATCTACAGTTGTGTTCATCTAGTTAAAGTAATGTACAAATGGCTAATATGATGGGAGAAAAACATGCCTTTGTGACATCTTCTGAAAATGAAATAATCTTCCTTATCACACAAAGCAAGACACCTAGAGATGTAAGATTTTCTCTAATTATACCTAATCTTGTACGGCTTTTTAATAAAACTAAAAGTTCTTGTAAGTCATGTAGCGTTACTGTGTAGTCCTGTGAGCTGATACACACATTTAATTTCCAACAGCTTGACGCAGAGAGGCAGTTCTATTTCCAGCTCTGTGCAGCTGAGATGGATCCTAGGAAATGGCTGAAGTGTGCATGACTCTTCACTGCCTACTGCATGAACCAGCTTCTCAGGAGAGCTTGGAAGAGAATTCATAATGGCCTCTTGCAGTTGCCATAATAAACAAGCTCAGTGAATTGACTTGTCCAAAAAAACATTTTGTCAACACAATAGAAAAAGGCAATTGGCTTGAAAATAGTTAAAAGATAAGTACTGATGTCACTCTTTACAGCTGGCCTCGTATTACAGACTTCTGAATTGTAGCTCTCAGCCGGAGGTATGAAATGTATTATGCAATCCATCCAATCATGCTGAATTATGGAAAAATATTCAAGATGAACATGTCTCTGCTTAAGAACTGCTGTTCAGTGAAGCAACATTCATAAACTCATAGCTATTTTGTCCTGAAGTAGCATTATGGCCTTTAGAACATGATGTCAGAAACTGACAGAGTTACAGGCTCCACGGGATCCCTCCGTAGCTTTTGTGATCTGTGTTAGGTGCCACAGTGATGAAAGCTATTATTACTGAAGCCCTAAACAGACAGATAAGCCATTACTAATGCTGAGTACATGAGAAGAAAAATAATGAAGGTAGAACAGGAAAGAGAAAATTAATTTAAATTTAAATTAATTTTAATTTAAAACAAGAAGTTGACATTCCTCAGCTGAGATTTACCAGTGACTTTTTGTGACTGACCTTGTGTATTTTACTCCTCATATCTTCTCATAAGAAGAACACATGGTTCAGTGCAGAGGAAGAAATTCTTTTCAGCTCATTAACTGCTGTGCATCGTATGTCCATACCACAAATTAGATCATATACTAGTAATTCATACCTCATCCTGGCCATCCAGCCCTGTACATCAGACACACCTCACGCCTCCTCCTGAACCAAGCGTAAGCATGTGGCTTCATATTTGCATTGTTCTTCTGTAGATCAACACAAAAAACCCCATTTTTTTTAGGAAGTAAACTTAAGGAATAAGATCAGTTTTAGTCTATTTCCAGTTCCTGTTATTTGTTATTTCTGCTGTCAGTCCTCATGTAACCCTCCCATCTTCTCTTCCTGGCAGGAATTGCTGAATAACAGATGGAAGAATTGCCAATCACAGCCTTTCAGTGTCAAAATGTAGACAAACCTACCCCACGAACCTGTGTTCTGTTTTTCCTATATCAGAAACAAAATCCAAGTCAGAAGAAACAAGTGTGGTGTTTCTCACACAGCTACAAGGACAGCATTGATTCGAAACCAACAGAGCTGCAGTTTTCAAAATTACTGGAAGCTATATGCTTACAGCTGGTCAGAACCAACCTGTCATGTAACACATGTATTTGTATCACTAGGAAACCAGATGTCAGTAACAAATAAAGAAGGAATGCATTCTGAGAAAATATCTGTCTTCTGAGTTTAGAGTTAATCTATTTGGTTGTGAGCACACCCAAGAGGCAAGATCCCATTGTGCAAGTGTATCACTAAATCAAAACACAGCCCTTTCCTAAAGACCCTTCCATCCAAATGTGTAGGACAAACCAAGCCCTATATTCAGTTTGACAGGGTAAAGGAGTGAAGCTTGTCCAAAAAGCCTTCCTATGGGTTTGCTGTAGAAATAACGTGACATGTTCCCCATGGCTAACCTCCTGATGTAATGGAATTTCACCAGGGTGAATTTGGCCCAGTTTCCTGCCAACACTCTTTATAAGAGGCTTTGTTGTGTGAAAGCTGGATGTGTGGTTGGGACACAACAGGGACCAAAACCAACATCCAAATTACGGCCTCTGTTATGCAGACTGCCTCCTTCCATATGGAGATGAATCCAGTTTGCTTGTGCCAAGCATCACAATGGGAATACTGGCAGACTGATCTAACATAATGCCACTGGCCATCATTATAATACAGAGGCTGCATTATGCTGCAAATGCTCCCATCCCCTGTCCAGCAGGAGACTTCCTTAGAGCAGATGTGACAATACAGAAGCCAAAAAAAAAGAGGAAGCTCCTGTCCTCACCTTTCACCAGCATTTCAGTCTGGCTCAGAGCTAGTGCATTTCACTAACAATTATTTAATGTTCTTAGAGTTCAGCACTAGAGTAAGCAAAATATTCAGTGCAAAAATGATGGGTATTATTTATGCAGAATCTCTCTGTATCAAGAACGTCACTTTCCGATGACAATTCAGTGCTTCAGTAATCATCGCTTACGTTCCCTGTCACGTACACCGTCACAAACTGCAGACTTATCTCTAGCTGGTGTACAGGGACAGTTTCATTTATTCCTCGTGTGCTTCCATTACCATTATCTTTCCAGTTTCTTAAGATCAAGTGTGCTACTCTTGCCTGCATTTTTTCATGTCTGAGATGAGAGCTACATTTTCCAGAGACATCGTTCTTTAGATGATCCATGCTAGAATGATGCAGTCTGTGGTGCAGGCACCAGTAGTACTAGCAGTAAGCAGGAGAACACAATACAGGTGCAATAACAGGACAGAAAGTCACACAAGTGACCGTTTCAGAAGCAGAAGATGGTATACAGAATGCAGTAAGCCACATCTTTTCACACAGCATCCTGCAACCCAAGCCCAGCCTGTGAGGATGAACTAAGAGGTCGTTAAAGGAGCCCAGTGAAGTGCAGAACCACAAGGTACGCAGGCAGGAGGAGGAGGAGTGGCTCTACACAACGTCAGCTTCCTCTCCAGCTTGCCAATTCCTCATATTTTTCCCAGCCAGGCCCCCAAAACTGTGGAAGAGGCCCCAGGAGGACAGCTGCACCTGGAAGGATGTATTCAGTGCCACTGAATTTGCCCAGGGAACAAATATTCTAGAATTTGAATGTGTTGAATGATAAAGCATTACTTGCACATTCGATTCTAGCCAGTGCAATATACTTTTTTTTTCCAGTTTCATTTTCTCACCTAACCTGCCTGTGTAGAGGCGTTCAATTAGCAAGGTAAAATATAATCTGCTAATTATGGGGAATATTTTAGCAACAATTAGGAATCTAAGTAAGGCAGGCAAGCTAAAAATACGTGATAGTTTGCTAACTGTAAAAATAATAACAAAAAAACCTTAAAAGACTGAATTACAGTTTAAACCTGGGCATCTCAGGGCTGTGCTGGGGCGCTGCAGTGGAGAGGCAATTCTCCAGCTCCCACCTGTGCAGCTGTGGGGCAGGAGCAGCAATCAATGCCTGTGAACAGCTCTTTCAGATGGCTTTTTTTGTTTGGTTTTTTTTTTTTTCATTCTGCAAGATGGAATCTGTTTCTCTGCTCTACACAGAAAGACAACACTGGATACTTTCTATAGTCTATTCCTAATCTGTTGTGCTGTGTTCTCAGAAAACTATAGAGGATTTTGTAAACAAGCAATTAAAAGCCACTTGAAAACCAGTTCTGCTGCTGGAAGGATTCGGTCTCAATTGCAGTATTCATATGATGCTGTCACTACAGCAACCAAGCCTGCAATCAACACTGGCAGTCAGATAACACATCAGTACTTGTTTCACGGATTAGAAGCAAAACCCTGTCAGACTGTTCTTCTTTCACAGACTCAGAATAATTCAGTTGGAAAAGACCCTTAAGATCAGGCTTCCTGATGGAAACGCTGTTTCAAGGGCTTTGGTCTGAAGTGCAAGTACATCAGTCTTTGTCTGACATAAATTCTGAGAAGAAGGTTAAGCTGCAGTGCTCCATCAGGTCATCTGGGCTGCTTCTCCTTTGCATTTCACTGTTATAACCTGCCACGCTACTCCTGCATTACCAGTGCATACCTGCCAGCATGCTGACAGTGCATTTACTAACACACACGGGTCCTGTTCCTTCTGAAGGAACTGTCATTCAGTTCTGGTACCAACAGAGTGGGATCAGCCTGTTGAGTTTCTCATGAAAGGCACCTTGGGAATTCTGCAAAACCTGCATTATGTAATGCCATACAGAAATATTTAACTCACCTGCACCCTAAAAGCTAGACAAATCTAAAGAGGTGAGCTTTGTAGTGCAAGATGACTAAATCCAGAATAATATGCCCAATCTGTGCTTTGTTACTTAGAGCAAAGAGTTATTTCGACATTGTCTCCTGCAGGGCATTGATATGCCTACTTAGTATGGATGAAAAAGCCTCAAAAAGCTGAGGGTCTAATCTGCAGCCTCAAAACTCACAGCAGACGTCCCAGTGTGGATAAGCTGTATTACAACCAGGAGTAAGAGTCATCTAACCTAACCCTAAATAAGCACAGTGTAGAAGACCTTACACGGCAACAGGTCATCTTAATGACTGTTTGCAGTAATTTCATCTAAAATAGAATTGTCTATTATTCTCCATAGGCTGAAGGGACCTTTGGTGTGATTAGCTCCATTTTAGACACTTACATCGTAGAACTGAAAATCATGGAGAGATGAATAATTCCTCTTGAGCCCTTTTTGGCACCAGCAAGTTTATTGTCTAAGCATTCAACACACAGATTTCAGGAAAGTTCTTCACTCTGGATCCAGACAGGACTGCTTTGAATCAATCTAATCAGGCTGCAGCTAAAGAGCTACACACGACTTGGGTGATGGTCCTTTCTGGGAAGATGTATGGAATTGGAAGAAATAATCAAAATTATTTTCTCCTTCCTTTGCTCAGTGAATCAGTCAAAAATACTTCTTCAGCTCTCTTAGCGCTCCCCTTCCTTAGCACGAGTAAATCCAAGAATGAAATGCCTAATTTTTCGTGGAATTGATCTGGGCATAATTATTTTGTATGTATTACAGGACATCTTTTTAATACGAGTTCCATGTAGCTCATGTCCTCCAGATTCATAGAATAAATCAGATAAAAATCTGAAAGGCTTAAAGAATGAAAAGAATTAAACACTGCAAATGTTGAGACCACCCAAATACGTCATCTCTGGATTGTTTTGGGACTAATGATAAAATATTTATTATTTTATTTCTTCAGTCTTGCTTGTTTTCTATGACCATATAAACACACATCAGATAATCTTAAGAAGTTTGTGAAACTTGATGTTCTCAGAAATTTTAGTTCTATTTCTTCCATCCATTCAGAAAGTGAGTTACATATTCACCATTTCATGTCTTCCACTCATAGAACAGGAGCAATACCGTGTTCTTTGAGTGATCAGCTACAGAACATGAATCACCATTACTGAGTCATTGAAGTGAGCATTGCACAAACAGCCTTGAGCCTGAAACTTATTTATGCAAAACAATTCCACAACTTCTTGTGAATAACAAGTAGTCGAGAAAGAGAAGAACTCAGGTTTTTAATTGCAAGTCAAATGCAGGGCTACTTTAAAACTGAACTTTAATTGTAATAACCACTTTGAGCCACCACGTGAATCTACTGTGGGCTCCTTTCCACCAGTAAAACTTATATACTTGTATTTTAACTGATCTTTTTTCATGATTTGTATGTTATTTTAAACACCTGTAAAAGGCTGATCATACACACCTGATGTTGATTTTACTTGTAAGAATATATAATCTAGCAAGTTCAAGCAGCTTCTGTTACAACTATATCTTACTAAAGGCCATCACCTCAATAACAGAGAGAGACTCCTTTTAAATTGTCTTTCATGTTTCATGCATCTGTTCCACAAGCATTATTACTCTTTCTGATCTGAACAGTAAGCAAATCTGACGTTCACACAATGACTTTAAAGTTGTCATTCCTAACTGAACAGTAGATGTGAATAGGAAAAGGAAGGATCACACTACAGAAATGCATGACATAGTTAATTTGTATTTTTTTAGCAGCTCCTAACATAATTCCATTCCAGATGGCAGTGAGAGTGCAAATCTGTTCTGTTCTGTGAGAGTATGGGTGTTATAATAGTCTCCAATGGATCGGATTTATTTGTTTTTTTCACAGAACACTTTAACCATTTCAGTCATCTGCTGTTTGGTTTTATATCCTCAGTATGAAGCATTCATGGAAGTTATTGTGTCTCATTACTCTCCCCAAAATGGCATACCATTGAGACTTTTCTGAACAAACGATTGCTTCCCAGGGGTGTTTCCTCTTAGAAGCTAATGAGTGGATTAGTCTACTCGACGGAGTATCTTACCTCAAAGCCAGTTTGGGAACAAACAGTCTTTTCCTTCGTTTGACCCCTTCACTGGTGTTCCACCTAAAAAGGTGTTTTTTCTATATCAGGACGCCAGTGTTTTCACACTTAGCAAACCAAGAAAGCTTATGGGTCACTTCTCCTTCACTCTGTCACGCTGCTCGGTCCCCCTGGCCGGTAGGATCTCTGCAGCTTTACAACCAGGGCATTGGTCTGGCAGTCTGCACTTGAACCCTTGGCACCAAAGTCCAAGGGTAATGATGAGACTGTTAGATAGTCTGGGGTAGATGAGTGTCTCTCGTTGGTTTTCAGACAGTTCTATCATATTTCAGTGCAGAACACAACCTGAAACCTTGCAGTTGTAAATTTAAGGGGGATACTGACTTCAACACACAGGTTCCAGCACTCTGCTCTGAGAATCTTCCCACAGCTACACAGTCTGACCCCTCAGCACCCGGCCTGTGCGAAGAGGAGTGCTGCTTTCAGAAGCCCCAGCCTGCATTTTCCTCCAAACCTTCCTATGTATCCCCTGTCCTAGTTTTTGGCACTCTTCCTTTTAGGAAAGCCTCTTTCAACAGACCACGGAGGATGGTGTTGCTTGCCTCAGGAGCTTAACGAAGCATCACACAGTGGAATACATTTGATTTAACCTCTGGACTACCTGCTTCATTGTAAGAGCCAAGAATCTGACAAATGCCTTATATATGTGTTGAAAGGGACAAAGAAGAAATGAGAACCGTCTCCACTCCTTCCAGTTACTGCACCTCACCACTCAAAAACAATTTTTGAGGTTTCAAAATCTTGTCCATATTTTCTGTCCTGCTTTTCTTCATTTTGTTGAAGTTTTGTGTTGTAAGCCAGTTGTTCAAAACACACTCTCATATAGGAAAGAACTGTAGTTCCCATCACTGTTTGTTCTGCTTTTGAACAGCACATTAGAGACATAATTCCTTACTCCATTGTAAGATAACCTGAAGACTCTTCAAGAGAAATAGCTGACTATTTTTTTTTCGGACTATTAATGTTTGATATCAAAGACCAACTACACTGAGTTACCAGAATATCTACTCAAGCTAAAAAGCAAAAATAAAACTAGTTTGCTTTAAGATAACATCTTGTTCTGACACAAGTTGAATAATGATACTAAAAGGTGAATATATGGATCTGTAAGCACTAGTAGTTGCAATCATGTTTTGTTTAAAAACAGAAAAGCTGGGAGTAGAAGACAGCTCCCATCCTCTGTACCTGCTCAGTAATAACTAAGAGCCATTACTTTCCAATAATTGTGACATAATGATATTTGCTTTTATTTTGCAACACTTCTTAAGCATATATGGATTTTTGTTCAGAAATTAAGCTGCCCATAATGACCAGAACACTAAAGGATTAAAGGATAATGTTCTCACTACGCTGAAGCTTGACCAAGGAGGTGGACTGTCAAAAGAGTGAGAAATCTTGGGTCTCCTCTTAAATAAATAGAAAGAAGGAAAGCGCAACCACTGACACTCAACTCCCCCCTTAGGAACATGTAATTGTACTGGCAATGTTCATTATACAACAACAAGCAACTTTAGTAAGTTTCTTATTAAAAAAGGAGACCACTGAAAGGGCGTCACTGGTACTGAAAATGTACCTGCCGTGCTGCTGAGAATCTATTTCATCTTCCCTTAATGGAGTCTTCCAATTGACTTAAAGTGAGTTAAATCTTCAAAGTAATGTTCAGGACATGTCTATAGCCTAGCAGTTGCTTATACATTGAGTATTCTCATGTGCATACGGTTTTCCCTAGAATTCTGGTCCCAAGTCAGACATTGATTGGAGCGTTACTTGTTCCGTTATAAAGCTGAATTCATGTAGTAAATCTGAGTCTCTGTAGCTGAGGAGACAACTGACACTGATTGCTATGTAAGACTACACAAACAGGAGCATTTCTCTCACGTATTTCTGAAACACTTCATTGCAAGGAGAACTGAGATATGCATTTAATACAGAAAAGAAATACTACATGTGGCTAGTTTTGTTGCAGTATGTGCTTTAAAACAAGGTCAAAATGTTTTTGATAATGGCAATTGTAGGGCAATATATTGTAACTAAACAACCAATTATTCTGCTTCTCTGCAACTTGTCATTTTGTTGCATTTCAGAAAACACATTTGCACTTTAGTTCATCCATTTCATTGCTAGGATGCTCAAATGGCTTCTAAAATACCAGTCATTGTTTACAGAAATAAAAATGCTGATTTCTGATAGCTGACAAGTGGCTAATTAACTACACAAGTATACCCCAATTTTTTTGTCTGGGGTTTGTTTGTTTATTTTTAGTATAATTACTTCTTAAATACTAATTTGAAAAGAACAAATTCTCACTGTGGAGAAGAGCGTTCCCAGCAAACCCTCAGAACTCTAAACGTAGTGTCCTTCCTCTGAGTTTATAACACTGCAGAAATGTAAATAAGGGATGAATGTGCTTATGTTGTGATCAGATAGGATCCTGGAAAATAGTGATTATGTAGAGGAAAAAAATTATTTCAGAACTAGATATATCTGTAAAAAGAAACCAGACATGTCAGAGAAGACTGATTAGAAGACCTGATGCTGCATGAAGGGAACCATTTGCCTCTTCAGGGATACCAGCAGCACCACACTGAGTAACACTGTAGGGAACAGCACTCGATATGGGTGCAGCATCACTTCTTGCTGGACAGGGTGTTAGAGATGGCGTTGATTGACTTGTACAACACAGACATTATGAGTATCCAGATTTCACTTTTCCATATACAATATAATGTTATTTTAGACAGGTGTGCAAAGTGAGTTGGACTTTCTTGGCAATTACTTCAAATTATATTTAAAGTTATTTAAATTGGAGAAGAGGACTTATCTAATTAGTGGAACATGTTTCCCAGCAAGACATTCTGAAAAATGAGAACAGTTTTATGGAAAAAGAAAAACCCTCTTTTACTTGGCTACTCTGCTGAGCTCTTGCCTTCTTTTCTTTAACTGAGGATGCATCTCTCATTCTCACCTCATATCACAAGAAGACAAGTGCAATCGGTGGCAAACTGAAGATTAGGGATCAAGTATAATTAGAGGCTATGGAAAAATCTTACTATTGTGCTTTTTGGAAATGGGTAGTGAGAAAGGGGAAAGTGGTGGGAAATAACACTGAATGACTAGCAGTGATTAAGCAGCAGTGAGGAGCTATTCTCATAAATTAGAAATAGTGAAATATTAATCAGAAAAATGTGATTTAAAGTGTAATAGATAAAGCTGTCCAGCTCCTATATGTAATATTGCACATGCTCAATACATGGAGGAGTCAGGGGCTCTAAAGCACTGTGAGCTGGCTGTTGGGTTCCAGAAGTCTCTACGGACAAGGTAGATTATGCAGGGTTGGCAACCTCACATTTCTATGTGGGCAAAAGAAATGGTTTGCAGGGCTTATTTCACTGGAGGTAAGTAGGCGGGAGCTGTAGATGTAGATAGTTGCCTTCAGATGGGGTGGACAGTGGCGTATGTATTATTGCCATTTGCTCTCTTCTGACTTCAGTGGCCTTTTGCTGTGCTAGAGCAAGTGATTTTCACTCCAATACCAAAGACTGTGATTTTGATCTCCAGCACAATAAATAAGCTTGATTCAACCCGGGGCTTCTGGGCATTACTGTAATGCAAATAAATATTTCTCCGCACACTTACAAAAATCTCCAGAAAAAGGATATTAAGGTTGTATATTCAAGCACATGACAGTTAGGAATCCATGGTTTCTCATGTGCTTTTAATTCTGCCACATTGTATTCCCACCTGATATAATGAATGAATTCTTCAGGAAAAAATAAAAAAGCTATGTAAACATGTTGAATTTTATTATATATCACAAGCCTGATGTTACTTAATATTTGTGAGTTTGTTTTTCAGACATAAACCGTGGTCTTTCAGAGCATTTTAATATCTTGTTGGTAAAAAAAAAAAAAAAAAAAAAAAAAAGAGGGGAGCAGAATTTATGTTTAAAAGTAATATTCCTTCCTTTTCAAAAATCAGCAGTTTGTCTCTTAGCCCTTGATCACTCCAAGACAGCATAGGCTTCCACATCACAGAATCACAGAATCACAGAATGGTTTGGGCTGGAAGGGACCTTAAAGCCCACCCAGTGCCACCCCCTGCCGTGGGCAGGGACACCTCCCACTAGCCCAGGTTGCCCAAAGCCTCATCCAGACTGGCCTTGAACCCCTCCAGGGATGGGGCATCCACAGCTTCTCTGGGCAGCCTGGGCCACTGCCTCACCACCCGCACAGGAAAAAACTTTTTCCTTGTATCTATCTGAAATCTACCCTCTTCCAGCTTAAAACCTTGAGGGTTTACTGAGTTTTAGCACCTCCGCTGGAAAAGATCCATTGTAAGGAAAAAAGAGTAAAACCAGCTAGATCCAGAGCTGAGTGTGACCCAATTTTGATGCTTCGAGTTAATGAGAACTGGTGTGGACTGGGCTGAACTGGTGGCAATACTTCAGCACGAGGCAGGGGCACTGACCATGCACATGTCTCTGGGGGACCACAGGGACAAAGACAGCCAGAGGACAGAGGAGGGATTCCCATACCAGCCCTGATTACTTCTTGCACAAGGTCTGGCACAGCTGTACCACCTCCCATCCATGGGAAGAAGCTATCAGGATGACCAGAAGGTCCTGCCTGTGAAACAGAGGAGTGTGTGCTGTCTGTAAGAAGCTGTCGTTCTCTCTCACTGTCTTTCATGGCCCGTTACTGTGATCCCAGACATGGCTATGGAGAGTCAGGGAGCACCTTGATCCCTGAGAGCAGGAGAGCAAACCCCTGAAGGGTTGCGTTATGTCCAGCATAAAGTAGAGACATCTGCTGGGCTCAGGGCCCAGCTCTTCCCAGTCTCTGGCAGGGCTTGAGTTTAGTCCTAAGGTGTTCCTGTGTTCAGTTATTTTGCTGATCTGCTGAATCTTTCTAGAGGAATCCTGAGAGAGAGGACTTGAGGGGCACATCCCAACAAAAAAAAAAAAAACCAAAAAAAAAAAAAAAACCCAAAACCAAAACAAAACAAACAAAAAAAAAAAGTTAAGTTTTCATTCAGAGACCAGGAAAAAAGTGCTTTCTGGAGTCTGTGTGTTCCCATTGTGGGGTATCAACAGTGGGAATCTTCTCCAGATCAACAGCTCTCTTCTCCAAGCAGAGCCACGAGGGAATCCTTTACAGAGGGAAGCGGGTGGCGTTGATGCAGGGGGGTGAGTACTGGCTGCCTTGCCTGGGTTTCTGACACATTCCTCCCAAGCTGTCCACTTGGTTACTTTCAGACAAGACCTTAGGTCTAGCCCAGAATGGTCACTCTAATATTCTCACAGTGTGGGAGGCTGTTATATAAAATTTGGTCTTCTGACAACCTTGATCTTGTCATTTGGCCAGCAGCGGCAGAGCACAAGCCTTCAGCGGGGCACACGGTCTCTAGCAATCAAAGGTCTTAAAATGTGTGAGATGCTGCCTTCCGTCTGAGTGGCTCTCAACCGGTCATTTCAGAGGAAGGCAGCTTCTGGCTGAAGCTGTAGATGTGCATGTCGTCCTCTCCTAACTGAAGTCCTTCGGTGGGATTCCTTTTAGATTCAGGAGAGCAACAGTTCTGGCATATAACTGGCCGGTAAAACACCCCATTCCTTTGATGAACTGAGAAGGGTAGATGTTCACGAGGGTGTAGCTGGTGAAGAAACATGTCAGCCCATGCACTCATCTCCATTGGTGATGACGACCATGTCATGCCTGGCTTTTTTGTTTGTACATTTCCAGGAGCAGCAGCTCCCTGTGCAGCTTGCTCAGGGGTTCCAGCTCTCCTATACCATACGTAGGAGGCCCTTGGCATTTCACAGGACCAACACAGTCTGGATAGTTGAAGAATTCATCTTCAAGGGGCTTCTGTGGGAACTCTTAAGTAAGAACATAGACAAAATCTTGTGGAGTACCTCTGCTTAACTGGGAAATATTAATCAGATTTCACTCCTGTAAGAGCTGAAAGGGCCTGACCTTCAACCTGCTGAAAGAAGTTGCCTTCAAATAAGTTCTCTTTAATTTACTACAAAATAATCAAATTTCTGCATTAGGCAAAGTTCTTTTAATGTAATATTACAGCTAGTAACTTTGAAAACTCACACATTAAGAATAGCTGACTTAGAGAAAAATAATTTGAAAAGATCAATGGCTTTCATTACATTTGTTTGTTTGGGGTTTTTCCCCCGTTAATAATCTCCCAGTGGATTATTAAAAACTGCTAAATATTGTCACAATGCCATTTGACCATATAATCTGAAGCAACAGTTAGCCGGAGAAATATCTCCTTCTGAGACCCAAAGTTGTTCTAGAAATATGAGGAGCATAACCTAACCAGAAACTGGGGGTTTTAATGTCAATACATATTTGTGATGTTGGCTGTTTTTAATAGGACTTCATAGAATACAGCATTAAATTAAGCACAATAGATAGAAATGTTAATGAGACATACAGGGAAATGAAGATAAATCATTTCAGAATGTACCACACAGAGAATAAATGTTAAAATATAATAGCCTTTTCTGGCTGTAAAATACATCAAGCATAATAGCACTTCACAGAGAAACTGGTTACAATTACTCATCCAAGTAAGTGAGATAACCTTGTCTCAGAAGTACATAGCTTATGTGCAAAAGCTTTCATCAATGCTGAAGTTGTTGATAAGACCCTTGTCCAATATATATACAACCTGATATCTCCAGAGTGACGAACGTCTTACATCCATGTATATTCTCAGCTTTATGGCTTCTGATGCTCAGATCTCATTATAAAAGATTAAACTTTCAAGAATTAAATTCTCATGTATGCATTCAAGATCATATCCATTAACATATTGCCATTGGGGGGGTAACAAGTAGTTGCCTTTGGCTTAGTTGCTTACTTGGAGGAGGGCTCAGTTTTTGGAAAGGAGGTATTTCAGCAAACTGTCAGTGGAAGAATTGCTTGTTCAGTCTTTTGTGACATTAGTGCACCCATTCGAGCACAAAGGAAAAATAATATCACTAAGAGGTAAGAAGATTTCTCGTGAACGTGGTTTTCATTAAGTATGGGTCTCAGAAATCACACTATAAAGCTGCAGTTGAGAAATTCAGAGAGCAGAAATAAAAGTTGACTCTCCTCTGAATGAGACTTTGGAGTGTAAGCAAAATAAACTACTACTAGTTTTATTTATACTTTGTAGATTTTACATGCAAAACTTTTCCCTACCATAAAATTCTGATGTTTTCCTAGCTCCTGTTCTCTCAAAAGATTTACCCAGTTATGTGGTGGTGATGGATCGCACACAAGAAATAAGATTGTCACCTAAGCTGAGGCAAGGACACTCATAAATTCCTTGAGACAATTGTAGGGGGAAGGTCTGAGCAGCTCTTCACTAAGTTTGATGAGACTTAAGAAACCAAAAATAGGAGTGTCTCAAAATTAGGGGATCTGGAACAAAGAGGGGCAAGATTGTGGAAATAGTGATGGCTACAGCGAAGAAGGATTAGGGAAATACGGGGGGAGGGTAAGGAGGATTAGAGCAGTACAAATAATAAGCTACTGCAATGGAAAGAACAAAAGAAGTATAGGGAGTTAGAATGGGATAAAGGAAAATAGACAATAAAATAATGAAAAAGGAAAAAATCAATAGGAAGCTGAAATAGAGGGAAGAGAATAGGATGACGTGAGAACAGCAATGCTGGCTAGAGAAAAATGTGAAGGCACACTTGGGAAGGCAGCTCAGAAAAATGAACATTCTGACAAAACCTACTCTTTTTCCCAGGGGAATTTTTTTTTTTTTTTTTTAATGGATTTCTCTTTTCCATCTATCCAGCAGCTATCACACAATCACTTTACAGGAGTCTTCATCTGGGAAGACGAACCTCGGTGATTTACTAACAGGAGGAGCTCATTTAACTCAAGATATTAAACTACCAGCTGGAAACTGGGATGAGATGAAGGCAGAAACTGCTCGTGAAACCATAGGAACAGGACTGGATAAAACCACTGAGGAAATTCAGCACTACTTGCTGTGGCTGCCTTTTCTGCCATGGGCTCTCTGGGTGCTGGCTCTGACTGTGAGATCTCACAGCTGAATTTAAGAGCAGTCAGTTATTTGATTTTAAAAGCTTTTTTGTTTTTGAAAAGAATGTAGGGTACTTCCAGTGCCTTTCAATCCACCTAGCAGACCTTGTTATTTCTCGTTCCTAGATAATCAGAGCAGCAAGTCTGAAGTAACAAGTGACAAGAGCATTTTAACAAACGGAAGAAAAAGACAAGCCGTGCCAAACCATTAGTCCTGACAGTTTTGGTGCCATAGATACAAACAGCAATAAAGTTTTGGGAACATAGTAGTTGCATGCAGGCTTATTTCCAGAAATTACTTTGAATTGTAATTACCTTAATGAATGTACTAAAGCAAAGGCATAGTATTATATAAGAAATGCCAGATGGGAACCATAATGAAATTTGCAGATGAAATCATGTAAGAGAGAAAACAATAATCCCAAAGGTGAGTGCACTGAAATAATGACTTGTGTTCATAGAAGAGAGGTACGAACTCTCATATCCTAAATTATAAAAAGGGCTTTATGACTTTTTATCTGAATGTATCACTGATATGTACTTTAATTGTTTGGGGCTTTTTTCAGAAAATAGGTTCTATTGAGTTCTTGTAATGTGTATTTCTCCATAATATCTTACCATATATTCTGTGAATTTTTTTCTCTCAGCTCATTCTAGCTGACTGTGAAAGCAAAAATATTAAAGTCAGTGCATATTAAGCAAATTCTCAAAGATATTTTGAAAAGGAGATTTTTAATTTACTTACAATTGCACCCCTATCCTTCTATTTACAGTTTAGTTTAAGTGAGTAAGAGGAAAATTAACCAAATCGCTAGCTGTTTGTGAACTAAAGATCAAGAACTATAAAAAATATTCTATAAATAGATCAAAAGTATTTAGGAAATCAGAATTTGGTGTTGAACTGTTCATGTAAGAACGTGATATGCTCTGTCTTTCTGTTATGAATTACGTGCATCTGTTTACGTTAACTCGTCAGACACACTTTAAACAGCTACAGCTTGTAAGCTTTTTAAATGTGTGAGCATGCAACCCACTGTCTCATAAATCATACATTAAAATGCTGTTTGGTTTTATTTTGCTATGCACAGAAGTTAACAGACACAGAAATCAAGAACAAATTGAGAGCTCTGGAGCCTTTAACCTGGCAGTCCCTCTACCTCAAGCAGTGCTTTTCCACTTCTACAAGTTTTTGCAAGATCAGGACTTTGGTTTGGAATGTGAAAGTGTCTGATTTAACAGGGGTAATTCTCAGTTCCCTTTCTAACCACAGCCTCTAATTTAGCCCGTCGAGAGCCGAGTGGTTTTCACTCGCAGGGCGCTCCCACTGCACAACAAAACGGATGAAGCCTGGAGCAGGAGGGAGTTGTCTGCAGCCCTCGGTACATCTCAGCTTGTCAGTGTCCCAAAGCCCCTCGGGGAGTGCCCCGCACACCCACCACCGGACACCCTCCAGCCTCCCAGCATGCGTTAGTGTCACCAACGCCGAGCACACAGACGCGGGCCTCGGGAACGGCAGAGAAAGCAAGCAGAAAAGAGATGTGGAAAGCTTCGGCGCTCTGAACAGAACAACGAGGTTCTGCCCGTGAGAACTGTGTCCAAACAGACAAAAAGATGAGGGTCACTCACAGGTCATGCTGGTCCCCGGGTGGCCCAGGTCAGAGACGGGAGGTGGCTGGTCCCAGCCGGACACCCTGGCACTGTGTGAGGTCAGCCCGCGTGCTCGGCCAGGGGACCCGACAGGACACAGGTCTGGTCCTCCCCAGCAGCACTCCTCCATCTGAGCAGCAAACCCAACCCCTGCACAGGGTCTCCCCTGGCTCCTTCCACTCCCCCAGCTCCCCCCAGTGCCAGGTATGAGGATCTTGGGGGTCCTGGAACCACAAGCTGGAAACCCGGTGAGAAGGCAGCTGATGTTTGGTGGGGACTCAGAGGAGGGGAGGCCTGCGAGGTCTGACAGCACCTGTGCAAAGGGAACTGCAGGCGCACATCACCAGCTTCCACTCGGAAGCGGACAAAGGGACAAAGGACAAACCCAGGAGAAGTGCTGAGGGCGTCCAAGCAGCACATTGATTCAGCATGTGCCATGAGAGGCCTTCCTTCCTGAAGGGAGACCTGAATCACGGCTTTCTTGGAAGCACACCCAAGAAATGCAGCGGCACAAACACCACCTGCTCTACCTAGAATTGCCTTGATTGGCGTCAACTGGTAATGATGCCCATATTCTAAAATTTTTTTAAACCGCAATTCAGTGACTTAAACTGAATCAGAACTACAGAGAAAATGTTATCAAGTGAGAAAAGTTTGTTTACAAAGCCGCACTCTGACCACCAGCAGCCCGGCTGCCCTGCCAGTGGCTCTGATCCCCTCTCCCTGCTGTGAGCCAACCTCTGAAGCTCTTCCACCCCAGGGCAGATGAACCAAATGCAGTCACTGCTCCTCCAGAGTTTCATATGCTCATCACTGTTACACTCAGATTCTTGCGATGGGCAGAAGGGAATGCATCATGTAGCTCGCTGGCTGGTCCAGCTCGATATTTGCTTCTGATCAGAAGCTGAGGCACGTGCCCAGGGGCTGTGCACACATGGAGGTCTCTCCAGTTGCTGCCACCATGGACACAAAGGTGCCTCTAACCCAGGGCCCTCTGTTTTCCTGTGCTTGTTTTTTTCCACATTCCTCTCCAATCCCTTGTTTTCCCCACCTTTGGTTCCTCCCTTGAGCATCCCACAATAAGTCTTGCACAATCCCAGGATGCTTCTCTCAGCATCCCGTCATGGGCCCCGTCCCTCAGGGCACGACCCCCAGTCTGTGCAGTGTCCCTGCAGGGACTCATGGTGCTGGGTCTCATCCAGCCCCTGGGGCTGATGCTCCTGGGACAGCCCTGTGAGGCTGGGACTCAGGGGCCGGTGCTGTCCCTCTGCCTTCTGCCTTCTGCCTCCATGCTCCCCGCTGTGTGTGGGGATGAGACTTTAGCACATCGCCCAACAAACACCAGGCCACCAATGGGGAATGTTTTGACTGCTACTGAATCAAAACAGGTAAGTGCCTTATGGTCACTGATTCCTCTGTTCTTATGCAGCAGAAAGAAAAAGAAAAGGAAAAAAAAAAAAGAAAAAAATAACGGCTGATGTTACTTTCTCTGCTACAGAAAATAATTCTTAAAAGTGCCAAAATGAGGAGGGAGTGGAAGGACCTGTCATTGGTTCAGATGCATCCCCACAAACTGGAATCCCTTGGCAGCACCGGCGAGGCAGTCAGGCACAGCGAGCTGCTGGCACCATACCAATGGCCCCGGGCAAAAGGGTCTCATATGGCACCAGAACACTGGTCCAGCCACGGAGGAAAGGCTCTGAATCAACCAGTGGAAATGAAAGTCTGCAAGGGTGTCCAGGAGAAGTTCTTATCCCTGCTCTCCTGTGCCCAGGCCCCATGCTCCTTTACCCGCCAGGATCTACCCGCAGGCAGCATCTTGCCGGGACAGGAGAATGGAGCCGAGCCCAACCGCCTGGAGAGGCAGAGAGGAGCAGGTGCCCCCTCGGCTCTTCTCCAGCAGGTATCAGAAGGGGGTGCTCAGGGATTGTGTCCCGACGCTGAAACAGCACAGGCTGGGCCACTGGATCCCAGAAGAAGCAGAAGCAGACTCGGCAGCAAGGCCAGGCCCGCTCTGAGGAACAGAAGTGTTTGGCCACAGCCGGGCTCCTGAGCCTCAGGGCTTGTTCCCCTGCAACCTTCCTGGTTGTGAAAGGGCACCCAGTGGAAGTCATGCTGGCAGCTGTACTGAAAGATGCTTCACATACATGTTGGACACCGAGCACATGGAGAGAATATCATCCAGATGAGTCAGTGCTGGCCGCACATCGTTCCTCAGCTGCCAACAGCACAGGGTCTGAGTCAATGCGCACACAACAGGCTTCCCAGGCTCTCAGCCGCAAGGAGAGAAATGCCTTCCTGAAACACGACTAGTGCCCAACTTCTGGAGAGAAATGGGGTTTCAGAGATTCCCCGTCAGTCAGCGTTTCCGTCCAGCTGCTCCCTGCCCCGCGCGCAGGCTGCTGAGCGCTGCTCTGTCCCCCGGCAGCGGGGTCCCCGTGGTTCAGCCAGATCCTTCTGCCCGCCCCGGCGGCTGTGCTGGCAGAAAGCAGGCAGTAGCATGTGAAAAGGGAGGGAGATGTTAGGGCAAGGACTACCAAAAGTCTCTTGAAATCCCAGAAGATTTTATATACGTGTATCTATACTTTTATATAGTTATCTGTATTTTATAGATATCTAAACTTTAATTGCCTGATAGGATCTTTACACCACTCTGGCTACATGGAATTGCTGTAAAGCAGGTACAAAATTTTTTTTTTTTTTTTTTTTTTCAGTATAAGAGCTTTTCTTATGAAAGAACTTCATTCGCATTACCATGATAAAGAATGCGCCAAGGGTGGCTGGAGCAGGTTTTGCTACAACTCTCCTTCTACAGGAACACCTAGAGCTATAAGGCGTCTCGAAGCAGCAAGAGAGTTTTGTTTTCACTGAAAGGCAGGGGACAATAAAGCAATAGGAAAAACTAAGCAAAGGGATAGAAAGCATGGTGGGAAACCACAGCAGTCTTTCCTTAATAAAATACATGAAAATCTGATATGCTTAAAGTAGAAATGATGTTTTGGCCAGTCCTTACACTAGAGTTATTAGAAACACTCAAATCAAAAGTAAACCTCAGGAAATCTAACCTGGGCAGACCAAGAGGAAGCAACAAGATTCACACAGTCCCTTGGGGAGGAAACAATTGATCCATACTCAAAATCTGTGTGGAAAATCAAGCCACTTTTTCTTAGTCATCAGATTTTTATCCCAAGACTGTGCTGCCCATGTGAAATTGCATGAGTTGCGGGTTTAAAGCAATTGAGCTTAGGTCAAGCTGGTTTAATATTTCAGAAGGTCACCTGGCAGCATTCACTATGCCTCATTTTAATTTAATTCTGGACCTTATGGTGGACCAATTTTACAACATGGCTGAGGAGCCAGAATAGCTGATGTGTAGTTTCTGCCATCTGAAAGCAATATCAAAGCCATTCCATTGTTAATAACTGTGGTATGTTTAATAAATCATCAACCAGTATAGGAATAAGGATATTATAAAAAGTAGAACTACATGTATTGTCTATCTACTAAGACACCGGTTTGCTTAATGTATTATATTTAGGACTTCCTTGTACATTTTAAAAGAACGGAATGATGATTTTTATCCAAGTACAAGAATGTTTTATTGGAGTTACCAAACAACCTTGACTCTGCCCTGTAGTGACACATAAATGAAATAAAGATGAACAAAATATAATTTCTCCTTAAAAATCAGTGTCAGAAGGGAAATCTTCTTTCAGGTCTTTGCCCCAGTGGCTGCTAATGCATATTGCATGAAACAATCAGAGAATAAAATAAAAACACATAGCAGAAAGTGGAATTCTAGACAGCCCATTCATCTTCCAAAGTGAAAATATTTATCACCAGCTCCAGAACCGTGCTTCTTCCCACCAGCTTCAAAAGGCTGGATGTGGACAATGGACTGTGGGAGACCAGAATGTCTCCCAGTTTCTGCTTTGCCTGGATGATGAAGTTGTTACCTTGGACAGGAAAATCTCTTTGAAGCTGAGAAGAACCCAGCTTTTCAACTTTGTAAGGACATATATACTTTCTAAGAAAATTTATATATTTGTTTCTTCTTTCCCATTATCGGTTTTGGAAACAGAGGTGGTTTAGAGTTAACTGAAGCGGTTGTCGGTTTGTGTCTTGAAAGGCTCAGAAAGAGCCCAGGGGCCAGAAGGCAGAAGATGTCCTGGACCAGGGACAGAGCAGGGAAGGGTGCACGGCGGTGATAGCTGTTCTCTGGACACTCCCTCCACTTTAATGGTTGTCGTTACAGGTTAAACTGCCAACATCCAACACAGTACAGCCAAGGGACAGTCACACGCCTGTTCCTGAATGATGACTTTGCTTTCCCCAGACACACCATTCAGCCTAGAGAGAGACACTAGATATCTGGATATAAGAGCCTGAGACACCAGGATTAGCTGAGACTTGTGAATCTTTTGTTTCTATGTCTCACCAAAAGAACCACATGTAAGCATTTAACTTAAAATTTCCTTACAGAATCATATATTTGAAGAGAATTTCTTATTAAATATTTTTGCAGCAGAACTGTAAACTTTTGATTTTTTTTTATCTTATTCTATACAGGCTGGGTCACATCTGTTGCTTTACGTAGTTGCCTTAAAGGAAAATCCGCTGCTCTTTCCAATTAGATTACTCTGCTGAAGCTTAAAGCCAGCTTTGCATATTCAGAAGACCAATCGTCCATTTATTCTTCCTTATTTCATCTCCAATGTTAAAAATACATTGTGTATTAGTGTACCATGTCATATTTTATAATTGAAAAGCAATCAAATATTATTAAAAGCAGACAAGTTATTTTCAGACTGTGGTACGTATGTTATCTCTAATAGCAGTGTTCTGAAATCTCCTGCTTTGCATTCTGAAAATGGGAATTCAGGTCAGAAAAGTTCTTATTTATGAGATTTTAGATTCAATTCAGAAAGGACAGTATTGGCAGAAATGCCATTCAGAAGTGTAATTTCAGGGCTTTGCAACCTCGTACCACAACAGGTCACATCTAGCAATTTTATTATTAATGCACCGTACTTTAAAAAAAATGTGGTATATTTCTTTGGTGCTTTTGACTGTTGGTGTTTTGCTAAAAGCGTTACAGAAATGGTATCAGCAGACAAACTGCAACATGACGAGTCTCTTCATATCAAAGCTTTGGAGTTCTGACTAAAGGATTCTTTAGCCCATGACAGCTCTGAAGGGCTTTTCATATAAAGTCCTGTACAAGCTACAGTAAGAAAGCAATGGACATCCCTAAATTAGATCTGAATGGTAAAAAGTGTTGGTAAATGTAAGAATAACTACATTGTGATAGGGGGAAAAAATATTTTCTGTTTCCTTAAGAGTCAAGAGGGAGAACTCATATGCAATAATCCCTAAATCGCTGTTCAAGAACCAGTCCCGATTTTGTGATGGAGTGGTCCAGAGCAGCACCCTGGAACCGTATGAGGTCAGTCCTGTCACAGGACTGTATCCATTTACTTAATTGTGCAGCAGAAAGGGAAGGGTCAGTTTCTAAATACCCAGATTTGCTTGGTTGAATAGGTACGCTGTTGGAAACCTCTAAAATTTACACTGGAGATTACAAGTTGCAGTGAAGACTAGAGCTACATCCCAGACAGACCCCTTCTCACCTGCACGTCTGAACACCGGA
>NW_010115654.1:35449-65729 GCF_000699245.1 Pterocles gutturalis
CCTAAACTCGTTAGGTATGTGAGAGGTGATTTGGTTAAACCAGAACCATGATTTCACAGAGGAGAACACCAGTGGGCTCTCTAGATATGGAAAGGCAATGAATTAGACACGGGATCAATGACAAAGTGACGGGAATCCAGGTGACCACTGGACCGCACCGGCAAGAGAAGCAGCAAGGGTCTGAGTTGGCACCAGAAGCCCTCCTAGATGTTACGGTGAAGTCAAAGGCAGTGTAAGGTTACCGACCGGAGCTACCTGTGGTTTTGTGGCCCGAAACATGCAGTAGTCAGGCCACGCGATCTAACAGCCTTTGCTTTTTTGGAAGCTGCTAGTCCCACCCCACAGCAGCCTCTGGAGGGAACCAGCGCCAGAGAAAGGGCGCGTGCTGCAGGAACCCGTGTGCTGAGATGGTCCCTGGACAATTCCTTAGGGCAGCGTGCTGGCGCCCTTCATGATTTTTCCTGGGGGGTCATTCTTTGCTATACGAGATTAAATAGCCTGGCATTTCTAGGCCATGCCATTTTGCAGCTGCGTTTAGTCAGAGACAAGGGATCAAGTCATCTCAAAATTTCCTCTCTCTCAAGTGTCTCTTCCAATATGGATCAAAGCTCCTACTTCTTTTTATTTCACCAGCATGAAAGTTCAGGTGCAATTCAAATGTGTACATTTCACTAACTTTCACATCTTTACTTTGTAATCTGTGTTCTTAAAATAGGCTTAAAATTAAAAGTTAACTTCAACCATAAATATAAGTCCTTCCACAATTACAGCTGTTTCAATTATTTGTTGAATTAGTATTTCATCATTAGCATGTACTCCTTTGAATATTCACTTGGTTGCTTCATTTAGCAATTTTATTTTAAAAATCATATTTACAAACATTATTCAAAAGGAAAGAAAATATTTCTGTGCCTCCAAAATGTAAATTAGTGCGTTTTACTTGCCCATTAAATTATGAGAATTATTAGTGATTACCAACAAAATCAGTATTCAGCAACTTGAATCTCAAATTAATTTCTGCAGAAGCTCATCATTTAATAAGTGTATGTGTCCTGCTGCTGACAAGAATGCATTATTCATTTATCAAGCATTCATCAACATAAGGTTCTTCAAAAGTCATTCTTTTTTTTCTGAAGATATTGCCAAAGGGTTTCTGGTTAACAACATAAACTGGTGTCTGAAAAAATCAAATCTGAAATTTCTTTTTGTGTTCATAAATATTATCTACTCTGTTGTGTGTATACATATGTGTATGCGTGTGTTTGTGTGCATACTTATGCACACTGTATATATATAAGTAATACACTTACATATATTAAATTCTCCATCAGTGGCAATAATTTTGCCATTTCTGTTATGCTACTGGATATTTATATCTGAAGATATTTGTAGGACTACAAATATGTGAAGCACATAGAGACTTCATATCCATATGCCTTGCTAGTCAAAAACAGGACAAAAAATCTGATTTATGCCCACAAAATTAATATAAATGCAGAAGAAACCGCCCTATGTGATTCAGGTCTTTATCAACAACTGTCTGGATATTTTTTTCAAAGACTTAAGAGCAAAACTTTATCCAGAAATATTTCCACCTTTTTTTTTTATCACTTCTGAAAGGGTTTAAGGTAACTTCATGAACTTTAGTATACTGAGCTTCACAACTTTCTTCTGGGTTAAGTGACTGAAGTTATTTAACATATATTTATTTTAGGGACTAGTAGAGCCAACGGGTCAGGTCTTGATGATGCACTCCTGGCAGAACTGCTCTCACGTACGGTGTGAGGCTCTGGTCCCAATCCCTTCAGCTCAACGCCTGGAGTTAGGAGCGGAGGCACCAACATTTAACAAAAGGCCTGATGTCAGAAATGCTGAGGACCTGGCACTGTGTGTCGTTTGTCGCTGAGTCTTTGAAACCAGACCCTTTATGGTCCAGTTAGTGACAAACAGGTTCCAAACTTTTAGCCCCAAATCCTCTCTTTAAGAACATTGTGTCAGCTGCATGGGAAATCGGCAAGAAAGACGAGACTAAAATACACCCTCCGCGTGGCTACTTGCCCAGGGCTGCAGCTTCCACTGAATCCAAAAAGCAAGCGCCTCGGAGGTTTGGGCACTTGCACTGGGACTACATGGGAAGTAGTTACCAGATATACATATAAAAGTCTTTACAGCAAGCCCAAAAGACTTAACCAGATGTATTCAGTTTTGAGTGGCACTTATAAAGGAGTGTGACATTTCTAGAGCTGTGCTTCATCCACTCAGCACGAAAATCATTCTGCTGTGGATGCTGAGGCAGCAGCCTGTCCACCGTTTATGCCGTGGTTGAGGGCTTGGCTGGAACACATGAAATGCACAGGTCTTGCAGTGATCCTGTATTCACCAGCAAAATGTAACATTTGTCGTTTTTGTTAATGCTCTTTAACACAGCCCTGTTCGGACAGACCCTGCAGGCAGCGGTCTCACCGCTTCATGTCAGGACACTTGTCACAGGTAGAAGCAGCTGAAAGGGGAACTGATCTGCTAACAGAAAGAAAATGAAGAAATGGATGAATCTGCCAACCACAGGATGTGTTTGTCTAGTTATCAGTGTCTCCATTAGGAGGAAAAGGAGACACAAGCTGAAAAGCTACAGAGGGAACGTGCAAATTTGCACCGAGCAGCCCATGCCTCTAGCGTGTACCAAGTCATGTCTGCTGCTTATTCATTCCTTCTTCGCATATGCACACCTGAATTAACCTCTTTATTTTCTTCTGATTTGGAGACTAATTATGACCCTTTGTGAGCACTTCAGATTTTGTACTCCAGCTGGTTTCCATGTCCTACTTGTAGTTTTCCTATAACCAGATGTCGGTGGTTCAGCTGATTAACCTCACTGGCATCCAGTCACCGGCACAGCTGCAGCCTCTCCTCTAGCAGTGGCCAGATACAACATCCATTGCACTGCTTTAAAATTTTGTCTGCACAGACCATCATTAGCAAGGTGAAGAGGACTATCATACAAATACAGGAAAGCTCTTATTATTGTACCAAAGAGATTGAATTTTATGTCCTGTGGTGAGTTACTGCTACTCATTTGGGAATAGTCTTGCATTTGATTTTTTCTGAAGACTTGAGCAGGCAGAACTCTCCAGTTCTCTCACCTGGATGAAGATCTCAGAGATAAGCTGGAGATATCAACCTATGTTTTTTCCAGATAGTGGCTATCAACCCAAAAGAGGCTAACTGGCTTTCCAGGGGAAAGGTTTTCTGATAGGCAATTGTTGATTTGTCTAAAGCATAATATTCTGTGGAAATATATCCATTTCAAAGAACATATGTTGGAAACTTTTCTTCCTGCCCTGACACTGGTGAGTCAGGGAGCCTGAGGAGCCAGCTGGCCCAGAAAAAGGACAACCTCCAGCTCAGCCAGGGATCAGGGGCTTCCAGGTCCCCAGACCACCTGAGGGAACTTTTGAGTCAAAACTATTGAGCCATTCTATTCCAGTGACACTGGAAAACATCCTACTGATCTAAATTACGCAGAATGAGGTTCTTAGTTTGCAATAAGTTGCCATCACTGACTTCAGCCAGGAGAATGACATATTTTTTACTGTGACATCATTGTGCATTTTCCCCATAAAATATACTATAGCATTTTAAAGTACAGATAAAATTACCTACTTACTCCTTACAGGCCTTGTAAGATGTCTTTCATCTGACATGATCAAGGAAAGATTTTAGAGCTGCCTTTGGAGTAATTGGCTGAAAAGTCGAGTGCTGGGCATTTCTTCCACTGCCCTACCGGTACAAGCAATCAAGATAAATGGAACTCAGGCACGTACGTAAATAATCAAGCAGAAGGAGCTTAGAAGACCTAAGAGAAAATAGGAGTTGATGATTCAGAGAATCAAAGTATCATTCAGAAAGCTGAAGAGAAATCAAAAGGTTGAAGAGAAAAAACCAAGAAGGCTTGCTTGGTCACACAGAGGTGGATGACAAGGGTGCCAGTGTCCTAGGCTGGGGCAAGCATGTGGTGATGAGGCTGCACACCACGCAATGTGTGTGTGACTGTGGAAGGCAGTGTCATCAAACACTGGCATCTTTTCATACAACTTTTTAAAGAACATGTCAATCACATTTACAGACAGTTGGCCTTTATTTTCCTTTCAAAATTAAAGTACTTGGCTTAACAATATCCACGTAGATTGTGCCTTCTCAGCCACGCTGCACAAAAGGGGGGATTTGTACCACAGAATGGTCGTGCCTACAACGCTTACAACAGGATGACTGAGGAGTTCTTGACAGATGAGAAATGTCTCTCAAATTGCCTGATTCTGGTGTTTTATTCTCCAAAAATCAGTTCAGCTCCCTGCTAGGTACTCAGGTATTGAAATAGATTAGTGAATGCCAGTTGGACGCTATTGATTGCTTGTTTCTATTATTAGTTGATCCCCATGGTAATTTTAAAGCAAACTAAAAAGCATTAGGATCTGTGGCTCTTCCAGTTACATTTCAGAGTCATACATGACCACTCAACGCAAGAGAAACAATTCTCTCCTTCATTGTTTGTATGTGGTCTGTCAAATAAATAGAACACTTAAAAAACTACTGCTGATAAATAAGTTTTGCAGAATTAATCCCCTAATTGCAGAAATACCAGGTACTTTAAACTCCAAAGTTAATAGCTTTCATTAGAATATTTCATTTAAAAATTAATTCAGAAGGTAACTTCTCCCTGTGCCCTCTCATGGAAAATATCATCCTTTTAATACCTTTATTGAAAACAATCTAAGCACAAGAGTCTGATTTTTGACACTTCCAGTCTCTCTAACTGTTAATTTGGCATAAATTGTGCTCAAAGTGTTTGTGATAATCTACTGATCGTTTTCAAGATTGGGTGCTAAACAACAAGAATAAATTGCAGCCATCTTGAGCAGTATCTTAAAACAGTTTTTTGTACTAGATTTTTATCAGCTTTCATTGTGATGTACAATCTGTTAAAGTGGTAATTTTGATAACACCACTTCTATACTTGCTTTAGAGAGCAGGAAAATTAATTGCTCTCCTAATCTTTACAGAGTTGATAGCTTTGGGATACTTGTCTGTGTTGCATAGAAATGCTGATTCTTTGTTGTCGTGCTAGAAGCAAATAGCAACTAAAAGAGAAGGAATTCTGGAGATATTTTGCAGTCTTTGAATAATTTCCCCAAAGTGTTTTTCTTTCAGCACTGCACCTCTTATTAAAAAAAAAAAAAAAAAACTCACAAATTCTTTTTATATAGCAAACCCAAGAATTTACCATACTACTGCAAACTCCTGTTTTAAACTTTAGTGTTGACTGCCTTAAATTGTGGAAGTCTGCAAAAGCATAGATTTCCTATGTAAATTATATAGTTTATTTATGCTTCTCTTCATATTTCTATATAGAATGACTCTGTTATGAAACGGTAGTCTACACTCTGCTGTTACATGTATGCCATTCATTACACTGCCCATTTAAGATATTTTGAGTTAGCACCAACCGTGCCAGAAACACTGACAATGCACATTATAGCTCTTGGTTGTTTCCGGAAATGAGAGTTGAGCCATGACGTTCTTCCTGCTGTTAAAGTCTCCATAATACCTCTCTTTGGCTGATTTTTATCTTGTCAATGACCTATTCCATGCCAAAAAGGCAACTGCAAACTTTTTCCAATTACTCTCTCACGCTAGGTGAGTTTTTCTTCAAAGATGCAAGGAACAGACACGTCTCTCAGAACTTTCCAAAATGGTTTTGAAATCTATCATTGAATTTTGCACTAAAACATCAAAACTTGGTGGAAGGAGGAAAAAAGCAGGTCTGAACTCCGAAGTTGGAAATTTTCCCGTTTTGTCAAATATTTTGTAAGGATTGTTACCGTACCTCTGCTTCACAGAACTCAAGCCAACATTTGCTTCCTATTTTTCTTCTTTTTACTGATATGAAGTGTATAGTGGTGATGACCCTTGTTCCAGCACTAAGAAGTTATTTGAACAATAAAGAAAACACATTTTGAAAGACATAGAAAAGAAGTGAAAAAATAACACAGTTCTAGGGATGCCTGTGAGAGTACCTGGAATGTGAGAGCCTCTGGTTCATTAATCTGTCTGGTTAGGGACTCTTCATTGTGAAAGCAATACCTGATAGGAAGGAAACTTCACAGACACTGAGGACATCAAGGGCAGGGCAGCAATGGAGACAACGAGGAAGACCAAAGGGAGGGATGAGCCCTTGAAAGAGTCGTGGGACTCAGTCGGACACCTTCTTGCTCACGGAGGAGCAGCTTGTTCTTCCTTGGGCTCTTCTGATCCCACTCTTGCCTCAACTTTGGCCCTTCTCCTGAACATCCTGTAGTCTCACAAGCCCCCTTAAATATCCCGTGTTACTTGTGTTGATCTTGTTTCCCCCTTTGTGTCAGTGACGAGGCTTGGGCTGCTCCTGGAGCCTGCAGGATTTCTCCAGCTGTGCGGCACCAATGGAGAAACCGAGCTCCATGACTTCTGGCCCATTCAGTCTGTAAACACAGTGCTGCCTGCAGACACAGACACGGTGGGTGGCTTTGGACATCCACACTGTAGATATAAAAAGCTGGTTTTGATCCATTAAATTATTCTCACGAGCAGGAAGAGAGTAGGTCTTTGGGCACAGCTCAGTTCCTCCTCAGGCAAATAACTAAAGCAGGCAAAAGGCAACACATGCTGGACATGCAAGGTTATCTCTAAAGTGTATGAAATAAGTATTTGTCCTTAAAGATGCCTATATGTATGTGTAACTGCAATTTTTTTTTGCAGTAATAGTACCTAAAATGAGATTCCACCTCAGGCTGCAGGCACCTGAATGTGTCTATGAGAGCAGTAGTATCTAAACTGCATGTTAGTCATTAGAGAAAAGAGGGTTTGATTCGATTGCCTCAATGTAGACATCTGCGGCACCCTGGCATGCCTGGGACATCCACCTGGGTCAGGCCGATACAACACAGGACAAGAGGGAGACCTGTGCTCTTCCAAAAAAAAAGATGCCGTATGGCATGGCAGGTGACACTAGACACTTGTATTTTGACAGATCAACTGCTCCCTCAACCAGTACAGTCAGTAGAGCTTGAAAAACTGTCTAGTCAGACACAGGTGTCTGGTTTAGGGTGAGATTAATACTCCTGTTGACTGTACTAAACCTACTGCTTAGAGCTCCTTGTGCTGTAACTGGAGTTCAGACACAGACCTGATGTGAAGAGAGACACATTTCAGGTCTGCAGTTCATCAAGGAAAGGCAAAGGCAGGTTTGCACATAGAACTCCCTCAGAAAGTCCTCATCCTCCATATGGTTAACTTCGTATGTAAGTGTTCTAATGGGAGTGCCCAGTCTGGGAACAGGATCAGCACAACGATGAAGTGGAGACCATGTGCATTTCAGGATTACAGATGCTTTTCTCAGTCCTGCGTAACTCTGTTGAAGCACTGTTCCAACAGTGACAGAGAAGAGAACCAGATTCCTCCATCTCACATGTAGATTTATCTCTCCATTGTCCTGGGGCAAAGTACATAGCTTTAAAAATTATTTTGTCTCATGACTCTGATGCTTCTGAGTTCCTAGATAGCAAATATAAATCCATTATCCTCTAGAATTAATACCTCTTTAAGTGCTTCTTTTAGTTTGATTTCATTGGATCTTGCTGCCTTTGAAGAGCCCCTTCATGGACAGGGGTCACAGTACTGGCTGCTTGGTTACCTGTCTCTCAGCAATTACTTATGTGGGTGAGCATAAAACCAATGGAAATACATTATTAAAGCATCTGTGTTTTCTAAAGATATTGAACCAGTAAGCTCCCGTGTAAATTCCCATCTAAAGATTTTCCTCCTATTGGATTTCATTATGCAAAACTTGAAACTTTTCTTCAAAACAATTTACAAAAAATATAGTTGTCATATGACCAAATACAATTAAAGCTTACAGAACATATCTACTGAAAATAATAGCGTTAGTCCATTTCATCAGTCTGCTACATGGTATTTTTCAGTATTGTAGAATAGCTGTTCATTCTAAATGAGCTATGTACACAGCTGTGAACCTAAGCCAAGTATAAGTTACACAAAACAACTTTTCACAGTTTGTTCGCCTCGATTTTACCATTTATTAGTATGATCACAATTGGTATGTTACATATACATTTGTAAGGTTATTTTTGTGTAAATAGGAACCTAACACAGTATTTGTGTTTGGCTGTGTTGCCAGCAATCCCCACCTCAGCCTTTTGTGAGAACTGCCCACAAACAATGTTTTGATAATTTTTTTTCATTCATTCACCTGTAAAACTGATTCTCACACTGCCCAGTCCCAGGTTGAAATGTGTATTTATTATTATTACAGCAACAGCACCTGCAGTGGCATGTTTTGCTTTGAAATCTATCTATGGACATTGTGTAGTTTCCTGAAAGCAGACTTGTCAGATTCCTTTTTTTCAAGAGTATCTTAACATAATGGAACATGATTAACGCTTCTTGGTATACTGACACTTTTCCAGCTTGAATTCAGTGCTTGGGAGTTTGAACAGCCACGCGCTCTAACCACGGTGAAACACCCCACGATCATCCAGGAACCCCAGCTTACAGCAAAGGGTGAAACACCAAAGGATTTTAGTTACCAAGCAGGGCAGCATTTGGAAGCATACAGGATATTTACTCTGTAACTAGACAATGTCTCAGGCTATCAGAGCGGCATTATATTTTTATTTAAGCCATAAAAAGTAAGTGCTGTTTTCTTATGGCAAAACTGTCACTTGATGCAACCACGGTTGGCAAAATGAGTAATGTTTTATCTCTGGAGCAGTAGGAAGAGCAGGTGCACAAGTCCCTATTTTCTTGCTTCCATCAGCAGTGTTGCTTGTTATTGTGTTGCCATCTGGCAAAGACAGCAGGATCTACTAAAAAATATAGCTATTGGTTTTTCTTTAATAAAACATGGTTACCCAGTTGCCATTGGCCCACAAACGAACATTTTTTGGATAGGATTTTCTAACTTATTAATTTTGCATCCTGTCAGTATTCTCCTCTGATAAATCTTTTCTCCAAGGAAAGTTGTTGACCCATTACAAAAAACAAAAAACAAAAAAAAAAAAAAGGGGAAAATAATCCTTTGGCTCCCATTACCATAGTCTTGAGAAGTTTCGGTCTTCGATATTTCATCTTATAAACCATGCTCAGCTAAGGAAATACTATTTCTCCTTTTTGCAAACAAGGTTTTTGAATACATCAAGAGACTTAGTCAAGACAACAATTATAACAGTGGTGACAGCACAAGAAAGAGCCAATACAGTGGGCTAATGAAAATTGGCAGACTGGTTTTCCTTAACATTATATTAGTGTTGCTCCATTGTCTCAAATAGCGTAAATTAGTGCTGCTGGTTGGGTCAGCTACTGGCCTGAGGTCTGAACCTCTCCTAATTAAAACACTTAGCATAATAATTAGAAAAATAATTAATTGCTGTATGTCCCATTGTTGTGCATGTATTCCAATAGCAAAACTACTCCCACAGGCTGCTTATAAAGGTGGGAGGGAATGGAATTTCACTTTACATGACAATCCAAATCATGGCTCATTTTAAGACTGTGCAGCATCAGCTTTGTAGAATTTAATGTTAATTATTAAGAAAAACACGTATGTTCCTGTGTGGAAAAAACACCTTAGAGTTAAAACTACAATACGACATTGAGGTTTTGGAAACAAAACAGGATGACTTTGCTCTGAATTATTTCTCCTTGTTGAATTGTCCTTCATCTAGTCCCCAACTTTCTTGCTGTAAAAATGTATCTGCTGACTCCTGAAAGTCATTTTTCAACATAAAATACCAGGCATTACTCATGTTCACAAATACCCATAACCAGGAAAATCACTTGGCTTTGTTAACCACTTAAATTCAAGAAACACTGCAATTTAAACTGACCAAAGCCACATGAGTGAGACTAAGGAAACAAAGCAAGCCTAGAAAACACAGATACAAAAGAACACCTAAGTCATCCACTCCATTCGCAGAAAATATGCTTCTTTTCCCACTGCTTTGTTCAGTCTAATCAATAAGATTCAAGTGACAAGAAAGGATTACTGAGAGATGAAAACGATTTTGGATCTTTTAATTTCCTCTTCAGTGAAGTCAATTATAAGTTTGAGATAAAATCCCAGAACACTTGCACACTTAGTGAACTTTGCATGTGAAAACATGTGGTATCGCTTTTCATGGCAGGACTAATAATGCCTGTAAGAAGATGTAACAGTAGAATAGTTTTCCTTGGGTCTGGATTGCCCCTTGTAAGGAAGGACAGTGGGCAGTTTTTGATGCTGCTGCACACAAATGCTCCTTTGTTGTACTGTCCCTGGCCAAGGTGACTACAGGTATCCCATTATCCCATCAGTTATCCCGTGAGCACTTGCCATCTCCCTTCTCCCATCGTGATATTCCAGCTCCTGATGTCAGGGTCTTTCAGTGCGTTTGCCTTGCCCAGAAAGCCCTTTTCCTCTGCTAGTAGCCAGAGGTCCTCCATTTTCCGCAGCCACACCAGAACAGAAATTTCGTTACTGGCTTTAAGCCTTATTTTTGCTTTTGGTGCACTTGACCTCCACTACTGCTGCTTGTGGTATGAGAAATAAAAACAGTAATCAAAAGTTGAGAAAAGAGAGTCTGTATCAGACTGGGAGGAAGAGGAGCTCCTCCTCTTGGTGTGCAAAGACCCCCTCCATGGCAATGTCCCTTCTGATTCATGCCTCTGGGCTCAGGTAGCTGCCCAGAAAGCAGGTAAAGCCCAGCAAAAGGGACGGACACCTCCAGGTGGTATGAGGGGACATATGCCACCCTTTTTAAAGAGATACCCAAACAACACTGATGAAATTCACACTGACAAGAGGTTAAACTTTTGCATTACACAGGATATACTTGCCTGAGAGCTGAGAAGTGAAATTAAACTATCTATCATATAAAACAGGAAAGACCCATTAGAGTGTCTTGAAATACACAAAGTATTATGAGCTCTAAAAGTTCTTTTTGAGAGTAACTCTTAATACTATTTTAAAAAAGCACTCAAATCAGAATGCAATTTCTTTGATACACATAGATTGATTGCCCAAAAACAAATGAACACACGGAGTACTAAATAATATATTGTGGCTTAAATAATTGACATAGGGCAGGAATTCATGTGGCTTTTTAAAACACATTTGGTTCAGCTGACTCATTAAAATATGATTTTATAAAGACTGTCTTGAAAGTTACTCTAGGAAGAAAAAGAAAACGAGTTTGAGCAGCAGAGCCCAACAGACTTGCACGTGGGAGTACAATAGACGATGTCCTTGGCACCAGCCCCTATCTTACCATACTATTGCTTCCCCTTCTGTTTTCTACTACTCTTTTTTCTAGTTTCCACCATTTCCATCCTTTTTCTTTACTGGTAACCTGTTACCTGATGGTTTTCTTATGACCAGTAGATCTCTTACCTTCCTAAACTTAAATTATTCTGTTACAGAGGGAAATATAGAATTTAGTTTTCCTCAGGAGTCACATTTATCTTTTCTTTCCAGATATACATCTTCTTTCACAGATGGCAAAAGCCGTATGAGCTGAGCTCATGACTGGCAGTGTTTCTCAATAAGGAGTTTTTGCTGCACACTAATTCAGATGAGACATACAGGACAAACTGTTGTAAAAAGTGACAAATCCAAAAGTTTAAGTAAGATAATTATTTTATCTTGCAGTGAGTGGGAGTGTAAATGGTGTTTAGAGAAACATCTGAAGCTAAGGAATGGACTTGTTGCTTATTATTTTATCCAGACTCTCTTGGTCTGCAGGGCCTGGAAATGGGTTGCTTAAAAAATATATTACTTCAGTTTCCTAACAGCTTTCAGATAAAAGATTACGTTTTCAAGTAGTATATCAACATCTTTGTGCCTGCACCAACCAAAACTAGCAGGAAAACATCTAAGTACACAACAAACTCTTCTGAATGAAAGTTTTTCCCAGTGTAAAGTGTTTTTATTTTGGAAAAGATAGTCTGTGGCATAAATTTCGGTTGAGGAATCTTCTTTTGTCCTACAAATGTTTGGATTTAAATAGAACATGTACATGGAAAAGACCACACAGGGCACTGGATCCAGTCCCCATACCACCAGACAGATTTTCTCTCACCTCCTTTACTGTAGTTGCAGCTGTCTTCTTTGGTCCCATGCATATATTTTAGTTGTGTCTTGTCACTGGCTGCTTCTAAATTGCTGTTTTATTAGTGCAAGGAGTATTTCCAGGTGCTCAAACTCAATCTTCTACATTGTTAAATTGTTAAAATGATCCTTGACACATTTTTGGTGCAGCCCAACCAGGATTCTCCTGTAAGGTTCCTTCATGTGTCTTCCTTCATGTGTCCACGAATTGATGGCAATCATCATGTTTTCTACATTTTGCAGCATTTTAGAGTGAAAATACATTCCATATTAAGAGTACCAGCCACTTTATACCAGCTAACCTCATTGCCAGAGAATATCCCTGGTACTTTTAATGTACCGGTACTAAGAAATCCTTGTGACACGCTGAAATTTCAGTTGGTGCCAGTGGCTGACTAGCACTGAACTACTTAGGGTCCCCCTGTAGCCAAAGAAGAGAAACAGGAACCTGTAAAGGGTAACCCACCCCATCTTTGATACACATTTACCTTAGGAAATGAGTAATTTAACTTTAGAAGTGCCTCATGGGCACACCAGAACTGAACACAGCACTCCAGGTGGGGTCCAATGTGAGTGGAGTAGAGGGAGAGAATCACCTCTCTTGACCTGCTGGTCACGCTTCTCTTAATGCAGCCCAGGACATGGTTGGTTTTCTGGGCTGCAAGGCACATTGCCAGGTCACGTTAAGCTTCTCATCAACCAACACTCCCAAGTCCTTCTCCTCAGAGCTGCTCTTAACCCATTCTCCTCCCAGTCTGTATTTGTGCTTGGGGTTGCCCCAACCCACATGCAGGACCTTCCACTTGGCCTTGTTGAATTTTGTGCGGTTTCCACGGGCCCACCTCTCAAGCCTATCCAGGTCCCTCTGCATGGCATCCCTTCCCTCCAGCGTGTCAACTGCATCACACAGCTTGGTGTCATCAGCAAACTTGTTGAGGGTGCTCACGTTCCCACTGCCCACGTCTCCCACAAAGATGCTAAACAGCACTGGTCCCAATACTGACCCCTGCGGAACACTACTTCTCACCGATCTCCACCTGGACACTGAACCATTGACCACAACTCTTTGAGTGTGACCATACAGCCAATTCCATATGCACTGAGTGGTCCATCTGTCAAATCCATGTCTCTCCAATTTAGAGACAAGGTTGTTGTGCTGAACAGTGCCAAAGGCATTGCACAAGTCCAGGTAGATGATGTCAGTTGCTCTTCCCTTTTTCACCAGCGCTGTAACCCCGTCGTAGAAAGCCATCAAGTTTGTCAGGCATGATTTGCCCTTAGTGAAGCCATGTTGGCTGTCACCAGTCAGCTCTGTATTTTCCTTAACATAGTTTCCAGGAGGATCTGCTCCATGATCTTGCCAGGCACAGAGGTGAGACTAACTGGCCTGTAGTTCCCCGGGTCTTCCTTTTTTCCCCTTTTTAAAAATGGGGGTTATGTTTCTACTCTTCCAGTTCGTGGGAACTTCATCGGACTGCCACGACTTCTCAAACTTGATGGATAGTGGCTTAGCAACTACATCTGCCAGTTCCCTCAGGACTCGTGGATACATCTCATTGGGTCCCACGGATGTGTTCACCTTCAGTTTCCTTAAATGGTCCAGAAATATGTATATGCCTTTCTTATAGTTTGACCCTGGCTAGAAGCAAAACACCACAACAAGTGCTCAATACTATGAAGAAAGTTAATTCTGTCCAAGCCAAAACTGGGGCAGCCTTGTAAAATTGACTTGCAGACTTAGTTTTCAAAATCTCAGGTTTCCAGAGGCATTTAAAGTGTACTTTTTAATTTGTGCTTGAATGCATGCCTGGTCTATATATTAAAGAAGGTGAATGCTTAGTTACGAGACTGAATCACCTAGCTACTTTGGCGTATGTCTAGCTTTGGGCACAGAAATACTTCCTTAGACTTCCTCATGAAGGTTAATTCATCAAAATGCATGTGAAAATGACTAAATGTAAACTTGCAGAAGGTTAAAATAAGACACAATCCAAAAGAGTTATTCAAATATTTAACATGGAATGTCAGAAGCTGACATGCTGGTGCCACAGACATCTGATTTAGCTCCTGCCTAAGTACCAAACCCTCTGCAGTGCATCTGAAAATGTTCTGCCAGACAAAGGATGTGCAAGAGAGAGCAATCACAGGTTTGGGTACCCAGGTGACTGTAGAGGACTATTGCCCGCTCCAGGGAATGGTCCCATTGGATAACACAGAAATATGATGGGTTTAAAACCATGAATTTAGTAGTTCATGAGTCATTTGGAGGGCCAATGAGATCTTTAGAGCTTGTCCATTCATATTTTCCGGCTTTTCCCCTGGAATAGCAGCAGCTAGATTTAGTGAAAGGAGAGCTCTTCAGGTACTCACTTCTCTTCTGGAGCAGGTGTGCAAAAGGGAAAAACGCCCATCATGGTGGATTTTTGATCAAGTTATTTGAAATATCAATACTAATCTCTGTTTTGAAAAATAACATATTGAACTGAGAGTAAGGAAAAAGATATTCTGATTTTTCTAAGCAAGTGCTGTATCTTAGTTGATATTGTGAGAGGCCTGCAAAAAAGTATAAAAGGTTCAAGGTGTAAAAACCAAATTCTGATTTTCAAATGAAGTTTGACAGAACTAAGTTAATGTGGTTTTAAAGTTTCCAGGGAAAAAAAAAGTTACACATGCATCTAAAACATGACGAATGTTCAGAGAATCACATCTATACTGGTTTGTCCAGCACCACCATAAAACAAATTGCAAGAAACTAAAATCTGTTGATTTTCACTATTTATGACAATTTCTTCCCTCAAAAGCTAAAACCCTTAAGTTTCTTAAAGGGTCTTATCAATTTTATTTTCAGAACATAAAAATTAAAATAAATCAAACAGAACATTTGGTGGCATGAATGTTTGATTAGAAGCCTTTGGTTGTTACCCTTGGAGATGAAGATTCTCAAAAACAGTCATAAAATATACATCGAGAGACTTAAAAGATTCAGAAGATATAAAACGTATTTTCAGTACTTGGGACCAAATGAAAAAATTATGGCTTTACATTCTATCCAGCTAAATGTCACAGGGAAGTAGCCACATATGAGTGAAGAGAAAGTGAATGTGAAAATATTGGGTAAAAGTATAAGGAGAAGAAGAGCAGAGAAGGGGTTGTAGATGAGAAACAGTAGACTCTTCCCTAGGGAAGTTTTCTTAAATCCTGATTTTTACCCGCTGTCCTTGTAGAAAAAAGACCGAGCCTACTACTTCTGAACTTGCGTTACTGTCCTTGTTGCAAAAATCATGTAGCCAGGTACTATTTATCTGGAGTAGTCTTTGCTAGTACAAAGCCATTGCTTTACACTGCCCTGAGAAAGCATGCATGGGAATGCAGTGCACATTTCCACCGTGCTCAAGTCAGAGCGCTCCCGCCTGCAGCATTTTTTTTAGCTGGGAAATTTGCTTGTGTAAATGGACAGTGTTTTACCTATGCCAGCAGGAAATTGAGAGAGCTTTACACTTTCAGAGACTCCATTCTGTACTGCTCATAAATTATCATACTTATTCCAGAGAATCTGATGCACTTAAAATACAAAGAGTACTTTTACAGAAAACAGTGCAGAGTGATGCTACTTGCTTATCTGTAAATGCACACCTATCAGTCCTGTAAATGTTAAGGATCATGACTGACAATGCAAACACAATTTGCCCTTTTCAAACCCAAAGGAGTGTATGTGAGCTCTCAGAATCCTCAGGTATGATGGATGGGATTCATCTGCTTTTAGCTATCTGAGGGTTAGATATAGGTTGAGTTAATTGTTTGCGTTCTTTCAATAACCAAAGCAAACAGACAAAATCTTAGGTCAGGAAGAACAGTCCTCTGTAGTCTGAGAAGTGCCTCTCCAAAAATTACATAGAAGACCTAGGTGATAGCTAGCTCTACTAAATTAAGGAGGCATTTGTAAAACACCCACTTGTTGGAAATGAGTCTTGCAGGACCCTTGTCACAGTTTAAATGCCTGAGTTCAGAATAAATACCTAAAACCACAAAGTTTAATTATATTTGTCTGTAGATAGTGAACTATATACTATAAACAATACAGTTTAGGACTCTCTGTGTGTGTGTGTTTGTGTTTGCTCTTCCTTCTTGATCACCAGACAAAGGCTGAACTAATAAACTCTGAAATAAATGACAGTTTTCCTCCTGACTGAAAGGTTCAGACTCATGGTGCATTATCTGCATACTTGAGAAGATTTGAAATACTAAATAACACTTCTTAAAATATTTGTCTTGGTTTAGAAAAAAAAGCATCAATGTACTACCTGAAGATGCCTGAGTCAGCTCTTCATTTTGTTTCATGAAAAAAGTTCTTTATTTTTATGCTCTAGATATGATCTGAAACCTTGAAAATAGAGGAACAACATTTTCACACTCCAGATTTTCACCTTAATCCCATCCTGGAATGTAAACAAAAAAGATCAAATTCTGAAAATAGATAATCAGCTCCTAAATGCAGTGTCTGCTCTTCAGGCATGTTTGGTAGGGGAATTACTCAGCTTGATCTCACAGAACACCTTTGGAAAAATGTACATGTGATGAGACAAGTCACCAACTATCCAATCAGTATCAGTTATTTTTAGGCAGCATGTGACAGTTATCAAGGCTTTTAGAAGGCACTCATGTTCCTTAGTGTGGAATTGCAGCAGTGGAACAAGCACTAGCTCAGCCATAGTAACATCAACTTACTAAAATGTTTTACTAAAAGCAGCTGAGAACTCTGATTTTGTTGCAGACTGATGGTCTGTGAACTTGTCATTTTGGATTGAGTGCTAGAAAACCTGTAGATGAGTTTCCTGTATCATCAAATCTCAGTTTAGGGGGGCAATTTAAGAAAAGTTACCCCCTTCCCTTGATCCCAAGCAGTTTCAGTGACTAGAAATTAAAAAACACAAAAGGAAAATCAGACAGGACAGTTCCTATGTGCTTCCTGCTTTAACTCCATTCTCTGTAATGAAATTAGTTCACTATTTTTTAAGATATCAAATTAAGATGAACACCAGTCACCTACAGTCTGTGGTTGCCTAATTAAGTGACTTCCAAACCTACCAAGAAATTAGCTTTCCAGTCTTCCAGTAATTACTTGGGTATTTGATCTCATTCATGAAGACATCACTTCATTCATGTCGCTCACCTGCAGGGGGTACAAAAAGAATGGAAAATCTCAGTCTTGCCATGAAATGTTGAATGACCCAGCATACTTACAGAGCAATGTCAGTGTAACTTCACCATAGAGTCAGCTGAGAAAATTTTCGTTGGTTTCTGAACTAGTTCTCTGAAGAAAAAAAAAAAAAAAGTAATTTCTACATTACATACGCTTTGAGAGCAACAAGGAACTCTCTATTTTTCACACTTGGGCCGAGCATTGATATTCTCTACACAGACCATAGTGCTCTGCAGACCGAGTCGTCAGACATGTTTGCAGGCAGGGAATGCCAGTCAGGACCAGTTCAGCACTTGCTGAGTTCAGGGGCCTTGGTTATCTACCATGGTTTGCAGCCCGTGCAAGAAGAGCAGCTTGCCTTCTTCCTGATTAGAAATTGATTTTGACTGTAGGAGGCAGCTGGTAAAAAAATGCATCCCGTCAACGGTGTTTACGTAACAGGGGCATCTCATAAAGCACAATATGACATTTCATGGGTTCATTACCTGGCCTATGTTACTTTGCAAATCTTCCTAACCCAAAGAAGATTGATGACTGCCAGGAGTCAGTGATGCTGTCTCCCTCACGTCTAGCACAGCCTTCTTCCTCAAACTCTTTCGTCAGTCCCAAGACCAGAAAGGGACTGGGTGGACATATGCAGTCTGCTATACTTGGCAGCATGATTGAGGCATTACTGAGGCATCTTGCTAGTCCTATGATGCACATTTGAACTGTGATTTACCATGCGTACGTTGGCTCATATTTGTCTTGTCGATTGATTTGGCACTGCACAGATCTAGGGTTAATGGTGGTCAAATGATGTCAAACTAGAAGACTTGCGATAAAGCATCACTGACAGAGAACAATATGTGTTCGCAGCTGACCTTCAGATGAACTTTCTCTTTTGCTATTGTTCCTTTAGTTCTGCCATCAGCGGTCATTTCATAGAAATATTGCCGGGGAAGAAAAAAAAAAGAAAAAAAAGTCTTGCAATCAATATCAGAGAAAACAATCTTTATAAATAATAGTATAATAATCAATGGATTACTCTGAACACATACAAAGTTGAATAAAAAGGCTAACAGGTAGTCTTTTTTCATGATTGAAAAATTAAGTTTTAGAAAGCATTCAGTTTGCAGCTGGTAATTTTCGCTCTCTAACACATTGTTTTTTTTCATGCATAACTTTTGAGACAATAACTCATTCATGTCTATGGATCATATCCTGTGTTTTTTTCTGTAATTACAATATGCAACAGTCTGCTATCTTTCATTTTAATCTCAGAGGGAGCTAATTTACTATATGGGCTAGTTGGTTAATTAGGCTGGAAACATTATTCATCTAACCTTAGAAAATGTGATGCAGATTTTGGGTAAGAAAAACATAACAACATTTTGCTGTTGTATAGTTCTGTGCATCTGTAGCTCTCAAAAAGTATAACGTTCATTCAGTAATATTCCATTTTTTTAATCATGTGCCATGAAGCTCACTGTTTCTGTGAAAGAGCACTGGGATTCCTTACTTCGGTAGGGCTCTTCTTCTGCGCTTATGGAAAGCCAAACCTCCTGTCTTGCAAGGAGAAAGACTCAATGTAATACTACCCAGCCTTACACGAGCCATCCAGCACAGATTTCAGATAATGTCATTTAACCTGAAGCATTAACTACAGAGCTCCTGCTATTATGTTATCAAATCACATCCCAGGGGAAAATCATAAATTAAGGGAATATTTTTTTCAACATATAGGAACTAGGATGGTATACAAATTGGAAATCTGGAGGAACTTTTCACTGCAAATTCATACTTGCATATTGTTGGAATTTTTTTAATTTTTGGTGTTGCTGTTGTTTATTTTAATTCATTTTTTATAAACTAATTTACACTTCTCACCCAACTTCCTTTAGCTTAGGTCTAATATGCCTCTGGTTCAGATGCATGCAGAAGAAACATTTAACTGGGCTTTTCTCAGTATTTATCTGCTTTTTTGCATATGGTCTATGTGGGTATTTGGACTTTCTGGACATTAAATATATGTTTGTATCGATCTACCGAAAGGACCAGGGCAGTTCTCACATAAGCACAGAGTCAACCACACCAACGGCACCATCCCTGGCATGTTTTCGGTCTGTCCCCTTAGCACTCTCACAGACAGCACCTGGAGTAGCTTAGGAGTTTGTAACAGTCAGAAACCATTCAGAGGAGGCACCAAGGACCAGCCATCCTGTTCTGGAGGGAGAAAGAATTTGACTGCATGGACACAAATTGTGTGATCCCACTTGCGATGGGAAGCAGAGAATGACATTGTCCCTCTGGTTTTGTTAGTATACATATTGCCTAAGAGCCAGAGTCCTTCCTCATTGCCTGACACTGGATTTGAGCTTGTACCAGTTCCTCAATTTTTTCTCTGAAGTCTGTTAGTTAATTCATGTATATTAGTCAATGCATGCTTCTTTTTCATTTTGCTATTGTTTCCTGTGTTAAAGAGGAGTTTTTGTTAAAATCTCTGGTTAGATGTATACTCATAGACAAGACATCCAGTCCCCAAAGTACATTAAACAATATAAACAATGTCATCCAAGTCATTAATCACTGAACTAACAAAGGAACTTCTATAAGAAAAGGTAAATGCTGTTAGCTGTCATAACAAACATCACTCAAATGTCTATAGGTGCATCTCAGTATGCTTGCAGTGTTACTTTTAATGAATAAGAATAGTGCCCTAATTTTTTCTCTCTTTTCAGGTTAATTAAGCTCAGCCTTGATCTCTGCAGCTATCTATTATTTTCCTCCGCATCCATTTGGGCAAGTAGTTTTCAACTGTCACTGCAACCTTTTCCAATATCATACTAGATGCAATGCATTCCCTTAATATTTTACGTATATTATCAGGACTTTTTGATGAGGAGCAGTATACTTTTCACTTTTGATTAGACAAAGATTTCTTTTAAAAATAATGAGGGTTGGTTTGGTTTTTTTTAATTTATTTTACACTGGCCAAATTCAATCCCGGTATTTTTGTCTTTTATGGGAAAGTTTAAACAGTTGCTACTTGCAGTGGGATGAAGACTGGTATTTCATTATATTTGAGTTAGTGAAAAAATAGTTCTACCGATAACTTTGCCTGCAATATGTCACTATCTGATGGGTTTGCCACTGTTATTCCAAATTGTTAAAGGAGTCTCATTTCTGGAACAGTTCCTGGAAGGAGAATCCTAATCTGATAGCTTGCTTATAGGCTTCTCATTGATTAATCTAAGCAGTTCAGTAAAGCCAACACAGTTACACGTAATACATCAAAATCACTCTAATGAACTTTAAGCCAGTCCTTTCTTGCTGGTCATTGAGTTAGAAAATGGTTATTAATGCTGTACGTTGTTTCACGGCAATTTTAAGTGGCCGACTCCACATCTACATGTGTGCTTAGAAATTTAAGTGTACTGCTTAATCAGGCTTTCGTTGCTTTTCTAGTTCGTCATCTTTACATGTTCAGTTCTGCCCATAAGACATCTGCTCTTTAAGGTAAACTTTTGCTTGGTTATTTCTATACTCTATCAACTACAAAGCAGCAACTGAAGTATTCTCCCTGGAACTTGAGCCAGTACTTTTTCTGGTACAGTTCTTGCAAAAGCTGGAAATGAACTGTACGAACTCTTTTAGTCTTTACCATACTGCAGTCACATCAATTTTATTTCATGTGCAGGAGCACACATTGTATTTTCTGTATTTCAGGTGGAGGCTTTTTGTGGGACTCATGCGGACTCACGAGTATTTGTGTCAGTACTGTGAATAAAAATATATTTGCTCTTGTGTTTTTGTTTCTTATTTCTCCTGTCACATAGTCAGCTCCTAACATACGTTTAAATAGATGAGACCATCACTTTAAAAAAATCTAGGAAAGGTCTGTGAAAGGCCCCAGCACACTCCCCAGTCAAGAGTCCACCACCCTGAACCAGGTAAGGTCTCAGGTTAGGTATGATCTCTACATCATGTTTGGGGGACAAACATCCCAGTGTACAATTTTCAGTAATCAGCGCAATCAGTCATCAAATCCAGTCAGTAGTATAGCTGAAGACCAATCTTACTCCAAACACCATTTCAAAGTTTGAGCATGTCTAGAGCAGATGATGACTCATGGCCTGCTTACCTCTCTAGAACAGGGGATGTACGTTCTGGGTGCAAATAATGGCTTGACAGTAGTGGAGCTTTGACCTACACTTCAAGTAACAACTACATATCAGAGTTCTTCACTAGAAAATAAGAGGAAAGAATTCCGTTTATACCCTGCCTACAAACTGTCCTCTTAAACCACTAAGCGATGGTTAAATTTATTTTCCTTCTGCATTGATAAGAAGACTGTATGTGGTAGCAGCTCCTTTTTCAGCACAGAGCCTATGGGAAAGGAATCCAGCTCTTCTTTTTATAGTTACTGAAGACTTCAGAGAGTCCATTAAAAAACACCATACAAGCCTCTGAACAAAAAGATGCCAGAACAGCTCAGAGACATTTAAAATAAACCTTTCTGTTTCATGTAACTATTCAGAAATCAGATTCAGAAACAGAAGGAAATCAAAGATCCATATCAAAGTATTCTTGCTGTAGAAAAGCAGAATAGGATAACAACCTGCGGGAGCTCCTCCTTTAGGACACAGTATTTATTTTCCCTCTGGATGAAGGATAATGAAAGAGTATTAACAAAATACACCAAGAGTGAATTGCCAAGATCTAGTGGTTTCGAATGACTCTTCATAACCAAGTTTCTTATTGATTTAAATGTATTTCCTTTTAAGATTTTATCTTAAGAAAGGTTTCACAATCAGAAAAACATTAGCTTTCACTATCTTGTTTTTATTTCAATAAGGGTATAAGAACACTTTATAAACTTAAACTACTTAAAAATCAAGTACTTTGTACTGCTTTGTACAGACAGGTTTTGTAATTGTTTTTACAGGCTAGGCTAAATGTAAGCATATAGCCCATGTTGTTTTTTTTTTTTTTTTTTAGGTCATCTAGAACAGGATTTTGGAGTGGAAAATTCCAAGTCCTTGTATGAAGATGAGCACAATATATAGGTAGTGTAGGATTTCTAATTTATGCTCTGAGTTCTGTGTAGTCCAGGCAGAGGCCCAGATGTCTGGTAAAACAGGAATTTGCTCACTGAAGCTGGCCTTGGGTGGCCAAAATGCTAATTTTAAACACAGGTGTCTGTCAAACTCCTGCATACCATGTCTGCCAAGTCTATGCCACTGTGCAGAAATGTGGATGAGAGTCCAAAAGAACTACAAAAGACTGACTTGCTTGTACGTTGGAGAACACACTTGTGATAGGGGAATTCTCAATATTATTTCCATATTTTGGTTAATAACATCAGATACATAGGTCTAAATGTGCACAATGTGTGTAAATGGCCTCAAATTAGTCTTCAGAACTGTCATCCTTTCCACATAGTTCTTCTGGCCCGATGGATCTTCTATTTCTGCTTCTGTCTGTCCTGGCTCCCTCTGGAGAAAAAAGGGAAAAGGAGCTCTATCCACGATAAGTTCCTGATTAGGAAATCAGTAGGAAATCATCTTCCGTTCCTAAACCCAAGTCTTAATCACCAGCCTACATTATAGTTTACAAGTTGGATATCTGCTTATTGCTTTTAAAGCCGCAGAAAGCTACCTTCAGCAGAGGTGTCCGGCTGAACTTGAAGGAAGCCAGGCACCTTTTCCACTAAATCAGCTGCTCCAGGGGAGAGTGAGGTTTCAGGCAGACTTGGCCTATGCTGCATGTCATGTACAGACTAACTGATTTCAGGCAGCTCCCCGACCAACACAAGTGTTCTTTAGACCCACTGACATCATTATTTCTCTCCATTTGCTGTAAGCAGACTATGAGCACCCAACACAGGAACTGCCCTGTATGACAGAGGCACACAACAGCAACATCAGATATTCTCTGCAGCTCCAGCTCTCAAACAGTAGTGCCCACCTCGACCAAGTGCTGTACACACATGTTCCTTTGTCCTGAGAATTACAGCCAAGCAGGAAAGAGAGAAAGGAATTAAAACTTGTTGAGTGCATTTTGCTATTATTTAGTGAGCTGGCCAGGAAGACAGTTTCCTTCCAACAAGGGGTTTTTTGTTGTTTCAGATTCCCAGTGTCATTTGCAGTTGCCTGGCTGGGTCTCTTATCTTAAAGGAAAGACAAGAACTATTCACCTCGTATCTGTTTCAGGAAATCAGAATATGAAATGAGCCTGTTGATTTCAGCTTTCAATTAAATGGCTAATTAGACAAAAATTCTTTATCAACAGGGAATATCCCAAATTCATACAGGCAGCAGATGCAGCACTTACTCACATGAATCATATTCCTCAAACTGACAACCATGAAAGAAAAGCTTAGGAGAAACACTCCATCCCTGGAGATGTTGAAAAGGACATCCTCTGACAAGGCATCAGAAACAAACTGAGCATATGCGATTTTAACACCTCCAGCGTTACAACCAAAGAAATGGTTTCATGCTGCATGCTTTTCTCTTTTTTTTTTTTTTTTTTTTTTGTGAGACAATTAAATGCTAGGATTTTCAGAGCTGTGACAACAAGCTACATATACAGCTTTGACCTTTAGAGTAGTTCCTGCTGTAGTTAGCTGATTATGTCTTTGGCAGTCAGAAGGATAGTACTATAGCCATTTCAGGCAGAAAAAAAACGTAGTCATTTGGAGTAATTCTTCACGCATTTATAGAAAAATTAATCACAGTCAATTATTTACCAAAGGTGGTAATATGAGTAACTGGGAGACAAGGCTAGAGCTGGACAACATTTTTCTGATGAAAAACAAAAAGTCTGTTCAGGTAACCTTAAACTCTTTGTGAGTTTACCATATCATTTTTTTCTACTATTTTTTTTCTACTACCCTCCCACCTCCTGGGGATGGGGGAGATAATTAAAGGGGTAAAGGGAAAAGAGACTCCTAGGGTGAGATAAGAACAATTTAATAACTAAACTACAATAAAATTGAAAATAATAATTTTAATGGTGATAATAAGTGATATCTACATATATACAAATGAGTGACACACAGTGACACTGCTCACCACCCGATGACCAAGGCTCACCTCATTCCCAGTCCTTGACTGTCACAGCAATAACTATAAACACCAGTATGTTACCAGCTGCCTTCTCAGCATGAATCCAAAACACAGCCTCACACCAGCTACTATGAAGAAGGTTAATGGTGTCCCAGCCGAAACCAGGACACTGTGTTTATAGAAAAGACATGAAAACAGACTTCTCTCACTAAGTGGATAACAAGCATCTTCTCAGGGCAATAACTTAATTATTCTGTTGTTTGCTGCTCTGACCCACTTTGTAGCTGAATTAAATGGCACCAGTTGATTGGATTTGAGGAGACATGAGGAGATGCTATGTGCCTCCTTGAAGGTTAAGAGCACTGAGGGCTAGAATAAAAGTATCTCATCTTCTTCCACAGGGATTTTTTTCCATGCTGTTTAGCTCCTTAGAAATAGTCTCCTCTCAGTAGCCTGTTTCTGAAGCCAGTCAAGTAACACACAATGATCCTTACTATCTGATCAATGATATTACATGTTCATGCTCCTTTTGTTTTTAATTATCAACTTACAATTTTTAAGGTTACTCTGCAGCAAGGTTCCACATGTGAGAATGCAGTCCAGATCTGGAAAAGGAGTATACAATGCATTTTCTTAAATTTCACCAAGACTCTCCTCAATTCTAGACTCTCACTTCTAGTGGGAGAGTCTGTGTTTATCAGTGTTTTCCCTCTCCTTCAGGGAGCAGCTGCTGCATGCTGCTCAGTTTTCAGTTCAGAGGGGATGTGCAGCATCTGGCTGGCCCAGAATAAGAGGAACTGGCATTCTGTTTCCTACTGAACAGACCTCAGCAACATTACCCAGCAGATTTGGACAAAAATTAACCGCTTTGCTCCAATCAAGGGTTTATGGAAAGAGTCCCAGATAGTGCTGATGAGACGGCCTTGAGGGATAAGAGCATGGCAGTCTCTGCAGAAAATCAAGGTTTATTATCTCCTAAGTAAATGTTAGACTCTACTTGATCTCTTCAGAAATTCACTGTAGTCAGACATAATTTTATTCTTAAATGCTGAGGTAAAGATATTTCTTGATCTTGACCTCAGCAGAAACTACCTTATTGATAAAATTCATTTGTATAAAGGTCTCAGCATCAAAGCAATACAAACAAGCAATAATGTCATCAGTTGATACCTGGAATCCTGTGAAGAAAAATACTTAAAAGATTCAGTCTAAGACCTTGCAAACCTCAACTGTACCATTCCTGAGAAGGAATGAAAAGATCACAGGTGAAGTGGCCTGAGCAGTACATGAGTTTTCTCCCACAAAATTTTTGAGTGACTTTATCCACCTTCATATTCCAGCAGGTCTTCTTTTCCCACTACCCAGCACAGAGCAGAAATATTTTTTAAGTGCCACCATAAGCAATGTCTAGAATGAAGGTGTAGAAACACAGAACAATGGCACAAGGAAACCAGTTATTTTCTCTGTTCCCCTGCTTCCAGGACCAGAAGTTATTTGAACTTAGCTTCCTGCTGCTTCCTTTTCATATGTGCATCCATCTAGTCATCAGCCAAGTGTTTTTTGAGGATAAAACAAATACAATTATCCTTCTAGATAGAAGAGATAATAACATGGCACCTCTGTGCTTAGCTGGGGAAAACCACAGAATGAGAGGCAGTTCAATTAAACACTAATATTATTAATCAGACAGAATAATCTGTCTCGGGTTTAATACGAAGTTGCCATTAGTGTGACTGTCGGGTGTGCAAAGGATGTAATGCAAAGAACCCCAGCTACTATTCAAGGAAAATATAAAAGGCTAGAAATGCTCAGATATTCTTACAAGTTTTCATTAGAAAAGTCATAATAAACCCTTCCCTTGTGATGCTTATCGTTTTCCTCTTCTCTGCAGTAATACAAATAGCAATAATCATGTGGGAATGCCTTACTATAACAGGTGATTTTTCCCATGTGTTTCATTGTTCAACATAAATCTCACTAAAATTTATCATGAAAATACCTTTCTGATCCAGCTTTGCCTCTTTCCTGAATCCTGTATTTGTGGAACAGTCTCGATAATCAAGCTTTAGGACACTTTTAGGACCTGAAATATTTTTAGTATGCAAATTAATTACACAGTTACAATAGAAATGTTCTGGAGTTCTGATGCATGTAATTAGAGATAGCTCTTGAGGGGTAAGATGTTAAGTACTTTTATACAGGATGTGGCTTCATGTCTGAGTTCCTGCAAGGCTGGTTACTAAAAAAATACTGTGCATCTTATTAATGAGCCTCATATTGGGCTAAACTAAAATTCGCACTAAGAATGGCACTAATATTTTGAACTTTATCCTCCTGAACCCTTCATTCTTGAAAAATACCTGCTAGCAGTAAATATGCTCCACCTAGAGAAGCTAGATTTGACCTTCCACTACCCCCCGAACATACCAGAAGTGCCTTCCTCCTCTTGCTCAATTAAACAAGGCTCCAAGCACTTGCTGTCACCTCTGTATTTATGTGTTACCAGTCAAAGTGTTCTCACTGCATAAAGATTCACATCTGTGACAACAGCTGAGAAAATGTTTTATTTTTATCCCCTTGTTCTCCTAACTCCTTCAATTAATACTATAAATTAAGCTGGCCCCTCAAACTACCTTTCTCATTACAGTTGTTTCCCCCTCAGAGCACAGCTGCCTCATGACTTGCAGAAGGCATTTTTCCTTGACTCCAGGGTCACACCAAACCTTTTACAATCTTGAAATAAACCTGTCTTTTGCTCTGTGCACGAAACCTAATGTTTCCTCCACAGCTGTAGTCTCACAATTCTCCTCTTCCTCCTAACTCCCAGCTGATTCCAGCTATGCCCATCGTGACTGCCTTGTCATGTGAACGTGACAAATGATTAGCCTGCAAACCACAGAAGTATCGGTTGAGTTCAGACTTAAGCCTTTATCTCATCAGAGACACAAATTTTATCTCTCTCCTTTTCTTGTCATCACTTAATAAAAGTTTTGGGACTGGAATAGCTCATTAAATATGATTGAAATTGAGCTTCAGTTTCAAAACCTACTGCAAGGAGGGAAATAACATACAGAGAAGTCCCATAATCATATTTTTTTTAAGGAAAATAACCTAGAATATTCTTTTTCCTGCATTCTCAGAAGCAATAAATTCTATTTTCTTTTCTTGGCAGGAAATCTGAATTGCCAGAACTGATTGCTGTTGAAAAGCCACGAACTTGGTTCTCAATCCACTCTTCTGTATGATTATTTTAGCTATAGGTCTGGTATTTAAAAAGTCACCAGGAGCATGGGTTTTGGCACTAAGGTGGACATGACAACCTGAAATGGCAAAGCCTAGCCTTTTCAGAATTGATGCAATTGCACAACTTTTCCCAGAAGAAGTCCTTCATTGCACATTATATTTGTTTAAATTTGACAAGATTGTAACTGCTATCAGCAGGATTCTGTAGAAATGTCGTCAAAAATCCTGTTTACAGTACAGTGCATGGGATGATTACTGCTATTCACACTTCTGTATTCAGTATCTGGTATGCAAGTTATGTGGGGTCTCAGAAATCAGAAATCAGGGTCTCTGCCTCAGTACGGGGTCTCTCTCTCCAATGGCCTTAAAGAAACAGACTAAGAGTAGTGTGCTTTCATTCTTGGGACCAGTCTCTAGGCAACAAAGAGCTGAATTATAGCTACTGAATAGCATATGATTACAAAACGCTTAAATTTTTGGAATCATATAAATATCATACGTACCTGTATACATATAGGTATATAATCTATACCTACTACACATATATGTATGTATACATGTAAGTGTGCATGCATGTGTATATATATTTATGTATACAAAAAAAAAGCTACATATATTAGTGTGATTCTCACTTATAGTGACATATGGACCTATATACATACAGGTACAAGATGTATATATATTATATGCATAGCATATGTATACTGGAATAGATGCTATTTCATGTGGCTCCCATTATATGTGTGGCATATATGTATAGATACGCATGTGTGTATGTATATGTGTGTATATATAGATGCATGAATACATATATGCATGCACACATATGTGCAGATGATAGTTAAGTCCACCATGCTTGAAATGCTTTTTCAGGCCTCAAAGCAGAAAGGTCATGCAGTACTGGTTTTGGCCAAGCCGTTGCAGACTGATGTCTAATCTGTTTCAGTTTCTTGAAACATCTATACTGATTCATATTGCCTATAAACCACCAGAGAGTGATTTTTGAGTCATGCTTCCCCTACTGTATATGAGTATGATCATAAATAAGAGCAAAGATGACAATGCTGGCACTGGGATGTGACAACTGAAAGGCCCAGTGACTATCCTGGCTGGAAGTCAAGGCACATCCAGTGTGACCTGGAGTTTTTTCCTTCTTTGGAGATGCAAGGGGATCAACTTGGACTTGCCACTAATCTCACGTAAGAACTCACCATCTCTGAGGGTTCTTTGACTTCTCCTCCACTTGAAAAGGCAAACATTCATTTCTCTTCTGTGACCAGAATCACTCAGTTCAACTAAAATAAATTTTCCTTCACAGGAGGGTAAATTGCTGGTTTGCATGGACTGAGTCACTGCTCCTGTGGAGAAATCTCCCATGAAATATTCAGGGAAATAGGAAACATGAAGGAGAATAATCAGAAAAGTGAGCTCTTCATGTACATCTGCAGATAGAGGAAAGCAATACTTTGTGCTACTCCCTGGTACTCAGTGAAGCTAAGCTAAACCTTTAACAAACCATTTTGTTTCCTAGCTGTGCAGAAAGTTTCTTTCTCCATCTCCACAAAAGCATATGTCCCTCCATATTCTTACCCTTTCACCACAGCACAGGGAGACAAGGCAGCAGAGCCTGTTCTGAGGAGCAAGAAGATGCAGCTGTTTCAGTCCAAATATTAAGATGGTTCGAAGGCAGGATAACAGGCAGGAGAGATTGTTCTTCCAGCACTTTCCAACTCTTAATGTGAAGGGCATCATGTTAAAGCATCCTTAAGTTATTTTTAACTCTTTTTTTTTTTTTTTTCCCCACAGAAAGGTGGACAGTTTTTCAACACTCCCATCAAAACTTTAAAGTTTGTTGAGAATGTATTCAGCTTCATTAAAAGTATCTCTCCACGGGCTCCTTAGATGTGTTCAGACTGCAACTAAGAGGCCAGCCCAAGAGAAGCCGTGCAGTGGAGAGGCAGAACAGGGAACAGGAAAGTGCTACAGAGCCCAGAGGTCTAATGAATATTCAATTATTTATGGAAAGCAGATCAGCTCAATCAGGAAAGCTGAAGAGAGACTTGCTGTCCATCCTGGACCTTCGATCACTCAGCTGGGACATCATAGAGGACTGTTCTAACTTCCATGCTGCCTGCTGGAAACTGGGGTCTCTTACATCAATGGCTATTTAAGAGTCCATTTGTTAGCCATCTGAAACTTTAAAGGTCTTGGTTTTGGTTCACAGCTAGCAAAGCAAGTGTCAAGCCTGCACACATGAAGGTATTCTGCAAGGTGGGATCCATTTTCCAGCCAGCCTCTGTGTGCCAACACCGGCAATCCCTCAAACAGGCATCACTTGGCCACTTGGGTCTTACTGGGTAAAATCAAATGCTTAAAACGCTACCTGAAAACCAAGAGGCAGACAACCCCAGTAACTGCAAGAGGCCTAAATCACTGTAGGCCCGTCAGATTCTGCTACAGTTGCAAGGGCAGGAAGTCTGGCCACAGGGCTGAGGGCCAGCTCAGAGGGGGCCGCTGGGTGCTGCCCCCAGCCCTCTGGGGAGGCTGAGGCAGGGCCCACCCTGGCCCCAGGCAGCTGCTTTCGGCTGGGGC
>NW_010115655.1:0-2629 GCF_000699245.1 Pterocles gutturalis
TGTTTGTACAGAAATTGGCTTGGATGTCTGACTCCTATATCTCAGCTAAGAACCATTATCAGAGCAGTATAAGGAGGTTTGCACTTTGAGCAGTCACAGGAGTGTTCATGTTCTGTTACCTTTACAGAAATCAAGATACAATCCGGTAGGAATAATGTTGTCTGAACTTCCAGGAAAGCCTAAAAGCTTATGTTGCTTAGCTACTTTCAGTCAACCCATGTGTAACTTTTGTTGTGTTCTGTCAAATATTTCTGTGCCTTAGAACTGGAGTACAACTTGATTATTCCCCCCCCCCCTTCATAAAAGACTATACCAAAAAAAATTAGGAATTTGAGTTGGAAGCTACTAATATACAAGCTCTGACACATGCAAATGGTAATTCAGCCAGCAACATGTCATTCCAAAACACGAGCATGACATTATTTAGAACTCATAAAGGTTAATGCCTTAAGTGTGCAGAAAAATAAACACAAATAAATAGCTGTGAAAAAAAATACCCCTGGCTGTAAACAAATGTCTGATGATGTCTTCTGCAACATAACATGAATGCTTATGAATCTGGTGTACCTATGCTGTTGATTAACACTCTTTTGTGAAGATCAGTGGCCCCAAATGACTTCCTTTAGTGGAGGAAGATTAATTCTTAGCAGACAGTATCAGGTCACATAGAGTAAATGTGAAGGTGGTGAGTCACTGCAAGGAAAGAACAGGAGAATCATCTTTATCATCACTGTTGACAGCTCATCTGTGTGCATTCTTAAAAGGTGTGAAGTTATAATCACCATATAGATGACTGAAGATTTTACCTCAGTAACATTTTCATGTTCTGAAACAGTTACAGAATGTAACCTGTTTTAGCGTGCCTGCTTTTTGGGTTTTGCTACATCTTCATCTCATATTCATTTACTCTGATTAGCACTGGCCTTTAGTTTATTCAGGGATGGGTGGTGACTGCTTCAGGAAACTGGCTGTTTAAAGCTAGAGTTGGAAGAATTGTTTTGATCTTAGATGTGCATCTCTGTGTAGAACTCAATTTTGAAACAGAGTTTGCTGAGACAGCAAAGAATTGCTCAAACTTCTTGGAGCCCTGCACAAACGTCAGCAATGATTTATATGAGACTCAACTGTTACAGTTCCTTTAGTATAATATTCAAGACAGCTGCCTTATTCTGGAGCACTACTTATAGAAAAAGTGTACAAAAAGAACAATGGATACCACCTGTGACAACCACAATATTTCTAATTTAGGATGACTGAAAACATGCATTTCTCAAGACAATCTTAAAATTTAGAATTATTGTGGTTTATTATTTTTAAAAAGTGTGGTTTTGTCTAGATTTTAGATATGCAACATGAGGCAATTATCCTGTATGCCTTTTGTCAGTGACACAGGACTTTCCCTGCCCTAATTTAAGGTGTGGCTTTGGAAGCTTTGGAATTTTTTTTCCCTAACCCCAATGCAGCAGAGCAGAACTAGGGAGCCTGACACCAGCCAGTAGTCTTACTTCAGTTAATGCGACCTCTGGGGGCCCAGACCCAGCAACTTTGGATGGTTACACAGCTTGAATATCCTGTATTTAATGCTACTTGCAGATGTAAGTATAGAACACCACTTTTTTTTTTCTTTTTTTTTTTTTTTTTTTTTTTTTTAACAGTTTAAAGCTAAATCAGGTCTGTAAAACAGGGACTGATGTAGGAATCACTGTAAAATTGTACCTACCTAAGCTTGGGAGGGACAAACAATATTTCAAGGAAATTCAAGTTCAAGTAAACTAAATCTTCAACAGCAGGCAGTTTGCCTCAGCAGTCACCTCTGAAGAAATCTTCACAGGTATGATGTTTACCTACGTGCTCCACAGGGAGAATCTCTTTAATCAGATAATTTATACTTCCACTCTCAGTTTTATGGCTTTCAGACCACTAGCAGCACAATGTGACTGTGTTCAGAGGACATTCTCGATTGCCAGGTGTGTGTTACAGAAGATGGTCACTGAGGTGATGGAGAAATGCAAATTTCTTTCTAAAATGCTCTGAAACATAGAAGTATTTTCTTAGAAATACTTTTTTTCTACCCAATGGCAATGTCTAATATCCAGCACTCAAGAATTCAAGCACTGCTGTGAGAAATATCAATGGCTTCTTGGTGAAACAAGAGAATCAGAATTCCATTCTACAGTTTACTGATTCCCAGATGTCACAATGAAAAAATAGAGGCCCAGAAAGTATAATCTGTATTTTGTTGCAGCAGATCTTGTATAAAGTGTGACATTTATGAAGAAATAGCTGTTCATAAAATCTTACAAACTAAATTACAATGTCAGATACTAGTAATTTTAATGTATCAGTTGTCACGGCCTGGACCCCCACCCGTCCCCTCCCAGATGCTGTTGTTGATCCATGTTTCTGTCTCACACAACGGGCAGAGCATTTTCTAAAGAGGAGGCTCCACCACGAACCATTCCGGCAGAGCACTCGGACAGAACATTTCTAAAGAAGAGGCGCCACCCATGTCTATGAACACCTCGGGCAGAGCACCTTGGAAGAAAAGTTCTTTTGTGAACGACCATTAGCGAGTTGTTCCTGTTCTGAGTGAGGGGCACACTGCTGAGGCGGGGCAGGGGTGCTGAGG